>NC_066890.1:41057628-41192670 GCF_022985175.1 Labeo rohita
ACTCTTCACATACACAGAGCTGAACATATGTGAGTCTGATCTTTTCCTAATGATGAAAAAAAGACTAGTCTCATTTCAAAATAATTTAGTTTTGTAAATGGTAATTAAATACAGTACAGTTGTGCATTTGTCAATCTATCTATCTATTTTCCATATTGAACTCATCCCTTAGTGTCTACTTGTGCAAATGTAAAACTGTTACAGAGTTCAACAAATACATCAAACATCATGTTTTATGATTTATGTATATATATATATATATATATATATATATATATACACTACCGTTCAAAAGTTTGGGGTCAGTAAGACTTGTAATAGTCTTTAAAGTAGTCTCTTATGCTCATCAAGGCTGCATTTATTTGATTAAAAAAACAGTAATACTGCAAAATGTTTTTACAATATAAAATAATGTTTTTTTTTATTTTTTTTTATTTTAACATACTTTAAAATAGAATTTATTCCTGTGATGAAAAGCTGAATTTTTATCAGCTGTTACTCCAGTCTTGAGTGTCACATGATCCTTCAGAAATCATTCTAATATGCAGATTTATTACTAGAATGATCAATGTTGGATAATATCAACAGTTGTGCTGCCAAATATTTTTTGGAACCTGTAATTTTTTTTTTTCAGGATTCTTTCATGAATAACAAGTTTAAAAAGTACAGTGTTTATTCAAAATATAAATATTTTATAACAATGTAAATTATTTATTATTAACTTTTAATAAACTTTTAATTATTAACTTAATACACCCTTGGTGAATAAAAGTATTAATTTCTTCTTGCCTCAGCCCAATCAGAAGTACCGGTACTTACATAGAAACTTACACATCTGAGCCTGATAAAAATGCATTTTTTAAAGAAAGACGTCAGATGGATTTAGCTGGTTTTGCATCTGAACTCTTCATATATTAGTCAAGTTCTTTCATAGACCATTGTAAAGAAATTAGCTAACACAATGCTATAATGTAAGTAATAATTACCTTTTAACAGAAGCTTTTTTCTCATGGAAGTTTGGCATGCCACCTTTTGAATGGTGACTCTTCACAGACACAGAACTGGACACATGTGAGAATGATCTCACACTAATGACGCACAGAGAAGAGAGAAACTACTTGTATTTAATATTGACAAGCATGCTTTCTAGTCATTCAAAGAAACAAACACATAACAGTTTAAAAGGTAACATAATTCTTTTTTTTTTTTACTGTCTCAAATTCGCTTACCAATTCTTTCAAGATGTCAACAAAGGAAAATCATCTATACAACAAATACAGCAAACATTTGGAGAGCCGTTGCCCTACTCCTTGTGTGCAAATTAAAAAATAAATAAATAAAAATAATAATAATAATAATAAAGAAGAAGAAGAAGAAAAAAGTAAAATAAATAAATAAATAAATCAGAATATTAATATTTTAATTTAAAAAGAAACTTACCTCTGTTTCTGTAAGTAATTCATCTCAAGAAAAAGTCCTTTCCTCGCTCCTCGGATACAGCAGCTAAACAGACTGGTTTGTGAAAACATCCAATCGTTAAGTATGACCTAAAGATGACAATATGTTACTGAGATAAGATGCCAATAAGATTTTTTTTTTTCGTATATTGGGCTATTGTATACTTTTTGTTCTTAAAAATAAATAAACATGGTGTAACAGCAGTATAATAGACCGTTTGCAACTTAAAGCACGCTTACATATACAGTATGAAATTCCTTTTCATTTTTACACAAATAACTGTAATCGAGATAAAATTAACTTGCAGTCGTGTGCACTAAATTTAAAAAAAAAAAAAAAAGAAGAAGTAGAAGTAATTCCCTGTACTTTACGGTTGTTTGTGGCGTAGTCCGATTCCCACGCAAATTTCAGTCTCTGGTAAAACACCCCGTGTCGTTAAACTGCTATGTGTTTGTAGATTTGGATGACGGCTAACAGACTGGCCATCCTAATGTCCTCATTTGCTAAAGTACTTCTCTTAAAGTTTGTCTTGTCCACTGACGTATTGAGCGCGCGTTGTTGAGTCGTATTCTTCTTCTTTGAGGTTTAACGGCGATCCAAATCCAAGTTATCCAAGCCATCCAAGTTTTGCATTACCGCCACCTTCTGGATTACTTCCCTGCAATATTACTCCAGTTTATTTCCTCCGGTCCTCACCAGACCCGTTCGAATCAAGAAATTACAAATATTTCTGTCTTCCATTCACACCAGTTTGCAGTATGTGCGTTGAGTGTCGGGAGCTCCCGCTGATATATTTGAACTCCTTCTGTTGATTGTATAAGTTTGAGAGCTGCTTAATGTTTTAGTCATTAGTTCGACTTGATGCCATGTGAAACGGACGCCTGTGTGAATATCAACTAACTAGAACATGTAGGTGTAAAAAGAATGTTGAGATGTCTCATATAATTAAATTTACTTATATGTCCGCTAATGTTAAATTTGGTAGAGTCTGAGCTAAATGTATTAAGAAGTCCAATGAGCAATGTTCTATGCTTTTGTACAGTCCGCTGTTACTTTCGTTTTCATTCCTCATGAATTTTACTGGCGAGAAGCAAACAGCTGAACAGGTTCATGCTGCCACCTGCTGGACTGCATTATTATGGATAATTACTAAAGTTCACTCTCTTTCTTTAATTTCATGCATTCTTGTAAACTCAATTATAGGAGGCCTATGATGATGAACTTAATTTATCCAATCACTTTTGAACGTCTTTTTTTTATTAAAAAAAAGTATATAAACTGTATATAATGTTTTATAAAATATATAATTTTGCTTTATATTTAGCTTATATGATCCTTATGCATCATGTACAAAATATACAAATGTAGGTTGGGAGTAAAAGGGAGTCCAAGACAAATAAGAATGACAGAGGATAAAAACACAAAACCTTTAGAAAACTAGTTTAAAACAAATGTTCATTCAGGAAATGTAAGTGATATTGACTCACTAGGATGCAGGTTGAATCTGACTCAAATCTGTTTTCTGCACTTGATGGTTTCAGCATCATCCTCCTAAAGTACAGGTAAGTCTTGACAGTTATGGGAATCACTGCTGTTAGTTTTATTTAATCTGAAGTGTTTGATTTTTTAAACCAGTGCTGACCTCAGTTTCATGACACTTTACAGTGTGAATAAGTCAAATTTTACAGAAATGTGTTTTCAGGATCTTCACAAGACATTGAATATAAAGTGTTTTTGTTTAAACTGTTGAAGTGATTTGCATATTTTTACATATGTTACTGACCTCAGTCTCTCCAATTTACAGTGAATTCTTCAGTATGTCAGATAAGTGTTTCACTCCATTGTTTTATTTGATTTTCACTCCTGTTGCCCTTACACCCTCACCAGAGCAACGCTAAAATGACACTGTAGCAGAGCTGTGTCCTTTCCACCTTAGTTTTCTATCTAACTATCAACTTTCCACATGACGAACCTCCAGAGAAACCTGTAAATCTTATGGTCCAAAACCATCTCTAACCAACAACTCATGTGGAGCAATCAAGAAAGCAAGGACACCATCATCATAAGAAGGTGATGGATTGGGTACATCATGCAAGATAAGAATTAAATTAAAATGAATTTCTTCTGCACATTAGATGGAAATGAAAGAGAGAAAGACCAAAGAACACCTTCCATCAAACAACTGGAGCCGAACTGAAAACCATAAATCACACCTGATAACATTACATTATCACTAAGATAGTGATTAAATAATTTGGGAGCCTCCTTCAGAAAATGTTCCTGTATTTTTACAGTAAGTTACTGGCAGCAAGGTTGCCAGAAAGTTACTGTATTTTTTGTTTTACAGCAATGTACTGTAATGCAGCTTTACAGTATGTAGAACAATGTACTGTATAACTAAAAAAAAAGTGTTGTACTGTATTTTTACAGTACTTTGTAATTTTGTTTCTACTGTAATTTGCTATTGTGTAATTATTATTGTGTATTGTGTAGTTGGAATAGTACATAGAAATAGTTAGTAAAATTGTGATACTACTATAATTCAAAAACAATATTACAAATCAAGAGACAATCCAAACATATTTACAAAAGTATTTTTATTAAAACATTTCAAAACATTTTAGTATGGTGTTTGCTACCCAGAGTTCAGTGCATCAACAATTTACAGCCATGAAAGCATTTTAAGTGTGCAAGAATATGAATGAAACAAACACATGCATCTTGAATTGGGAATCAATGTTCTAAGAGAGAACTTAATTAATCTTAAAACTATTTAAAAATTAAACTTAATCTTAAAATTAGCAAAAACAATAAGTGTCTCATAACCATCACCCCTAAATGCAGGGCATGTGGATGGTGGCAAACAGGCCACTGACCCTCTCTGTGAAGTTTTCCATTTAAACATCATTTTGGACTGAATGAAGCTGTTAACATGCAGGGTTGATGGCCATCACTCTGCACCACTGTCCTCATCTTCTGCTCACTCCCTGACAGTACATTTATTTCCATCAGTGGTGAAACTGAAACACAGTCATGAAACACTCACAAAGACAAAACCTGTTATCACAGCACCAATACAAATGAACAGACAGTATGGAGGAAATAGTGAATGTAAAAAAAAAAAAATAATAAAATAAATAAAAACATAAATATAATTTTTTTTTTTTTTTTTTTTTTAATAAGAGGGATTATCATACAAAATGCATGTTATTGTTAATTTAGTACTGACCTGAATAAGATATTTCACATGAAAGATGTTTACATATAGTCCACAAGAGGGAATAATAGTTGAGTTTATAAAAATGACCTGTTCAAAAGTTTATATATTCTTAATAATTTTCTTACCTGAATAATCCACAGCTGCTTTTTTTTGTTTGTTTTTTTTTTTTTTTTTTTTTTAATGATAGTTGTTAATAAGTCCCTTGTTTGTCCTGAACAGTTAAACTGCCTGCTGTTCTTCAGAAAAATCATTCAGGTCCCACAAATTCTTTGGTTATCCAGCATTTTTGTGTATTTGGACCCTTTCCAACAATGACTATGAGTTTGAGATCCATCTTTTTACACTGAGGACAACTGAAGGACTCATATGCAACTATTACAGAAGGTGATAAATAAATAAGAAAAATGTACACATCTTCCTCATTCTGGTCAAAAGTTTTCACCCCCCGGCCTTTAATGCATTGTGTTTCCTTCTGGAGCAACAGTGAGCATTTGAACCTTCTGTAACAGTTGCATATGAGTCCCTTAGCTGTCCTCAGGGTCAAGAAAAGTGGATCTCAAAATCAAACAGTCACTGTTGGAAAGGGTTCAAATACACAAAAATGCTTGAAAAACCAAAGAGTCTGTGAGACCTGAAAGATTTCAGTGGGAATTTTAACTGTTCAGGACAAACAAGGGACTCATGAACAACTTTCACTAAACAAAAACAGCTGTGGATCATTCAGGAAACAGCACATTATTAAGAATCAAGTGGATGAAATCTTTTGAATGTGGTTGTATTTTATCAATTCAACTATTATTTTCTCTTGTGGACTATATGTAAACATCTTTTATTTGAAATATCTTATTCAGGTTAGTACTAAATAAAAAATAACATGCATTTTGTGTGATAAGCCCTATTATTTAGATAAAATAATGTGTTTTACTTGTCTTTGTTGACTAATAAAAAGATGAAATTAATTTAAATAATAAAAATAATTGCCCTTTTCCAGGGTGCTAATGGACCACTAGATTCTTATTATCATAGATTATTTTTATCAATCCCAATACATGCTACAGAAAATGTTTTCTTAACGTAATTGTCCACTAATCATATTCTTATTATCATAACAGAAAATGTTTTCTTGAACATGGCAGGTATGTTTTCATGTTTTCATGTTAAGTAACTAGAGGGCGCAAGGAACATTATGTGTTTCATACCCTGCACTTTGATCTTCAGTGCAATTACTAAATGTAGTTACATATGATTTAAAATAATCAAATATAATAATAAGACACAACAAAAATAACAAAATTCCACAAAAATGTAAGTCACAAGCCATGTACAGTTTCCTTGAAAAATAATAATTTTTAGAAAAAAAAGTGCAGAATGTCATGCAAAGTGCTGAATTAAATACTAGCATGGAGTGAATATACACTTAGGATTTTAAAATCCCTCCAAATACACACTTACATTAAATTGTACACAGAACATACGGGTCAGTTTATGTCTGCTCAGCAAGAAAACTCTACAGGATGTGGTCTACTGGAACTCAAAGCAACAACAACAAAAATAAAATAAAATAAAGTTCACTCAGTATGAAATGAGAAATGAAAATAACAACACAAAAGTCTTTTTGTGAGTCCTGATTTGTATCTACATACTAATGTACTATTGATAAAGAGTTTTGGCTGGATAGATTTGGAAATAATGGAAAGGTTTTGTTAATGCTGTTGTTCCCCAGACATGGTCTTTAACCACAGTGAACAGAAGATGCTCAAAATAAACCACAAGAACTGAGACAATCTGCAAACATTAGCTTGAGATCAGAGAAGAGATATCCATTTAAGATGACTTACATTCTGTGAATACAGAATCTTAATTTTAAAACACTGTCCTGTTTGTTTGGACTATTTAAATTCAAAGTGATGAAAAAAAGTGAAATGAGAACTGAAACAAAGAACTGAAATATACTGACCAATCACTAAATAAATAAATAAATAAATAAATAAATAAATTGCTTAATGCATTTAAAGGTATTTTTGCTAACATGAATCACATGATATGGCTTCCCTCAAAACAGCTTTACTGTGGAATAAAAACTGTAAAAAATATATATATGTTTCTCTCTCTCTCTCTCTCTCTCTCTCTCTCTCTATTTCAAGATAAAAAAACACTGATTCCACTGAATGCTCTTGAAGCTCTAGCAGCTCAGTTTCTGAGTCAAAGTGAAACCTGCTGTGGTCTGAGTTTAATTCAGTTTAGTGGCAGAATGACCCAAATGCATGTGGCTTCTGTCGGGTGGACAAACGTCTTGCTCGCGTTTACTATTGCATGTGTGCGGTTGACTGATGGGTAATGTGTAATGACATTATTTTCCTTTAAGGAAACATGAGTTAAATGTTTTACAAGTGTATTATTATAGGATACAAGAACCAACTGGATTTTGTATTTTTTAAATTATTTATTTATTTATTTATTTTTGATTAAACTCGCATTTGTTTGCGGATTTATGACTGCCTTCTGTGACAAGAACGAACCCATTTTTTCCCTGCCATTTTAAGTTAACTGAGGACTTTGCATTTACAGCAGTATTCATCCTGGCACCGAATATAACCGTGTTTACAGTATACCATGGCAAGTCTACAATTACTCCCTAAAAAAGACTAGAAACAGCCACTTTTTTTTTTTTTTTTTTTTAAAAGCCACCTTAAAACACATTTAAAATACATCTTACACATTACTTTGAGACCCATGATGATTCTCGTTGAAAAGTTAAGAGCACAGATCCAACTTGCTGCAGATTCAGTTAGCGTTTTCCTCAGAGTCAGATTCAGAGTCGATTCCCGTCAGCACCTTCACCACGCAGGGGCTTCTTCTGAAGCTTGTTACCACCACCTACTGCTTTAAAATTTTGTCAAGTAATACATTCTATCAAAACTCACATCAATGGCTCGCACTTGTTACGGATCTGGTTGGTGAGCCGCGGACCGCTCACCACCAGATGTTGCTCTCACTCTGTTTGCACACACGGGCTGTTGCACTACACCCCGGACTACATTATCCATCAGCCACTGCTCTTTTCACCTGCACCAATCTGAGACAGTATAAAAGCCCTGGTCTTCCTGTCACACATTACCGAGTATTGTATTGTGTTTACAGTCATACAAAGCGTTTCTCCCTGTCATCCTGTGTCTAGTTTTCGTGGTTTGCTTTGCTGTATCGTTTAGTCTGCCCTTCACGGATAACGTTCGCCGCTGGATTGACCCACGCCTGTCACAGATTACTCCTTGTCTCGCCGTCCACATACCTGACTGCCACTGTTTGACCCTGCCTGCCTTGACCATGTCTATGTCTCGTCCTTTAAATAAAAGTATGCAGATGGATCCGCTCGTCTCTCGTCTCTCTGTAACAGCACTAATGTTGAAACAATTAAAAAAATAAGTAGAGTAAAATTATACATTTAAGTAGTGTCTCATTCATCAACAAGTAGTTCAGATTAATTAAAACAAATAAGGTTTTTTTAACTCAAAATCTAAAAAAGTCACAGGAACTCAAAATATTTAAGTAGAACTTTTTTTGAAAATTAAGTTTACTGTACTTAATCTATTTAAGTATTTTGTTTGTGTTTACAATCAATTAAAGAATTAGCAAACCTATAAAGGAAAATTTTTTAAGTGTAATAAGTGTTCATAAGTGTTTGAGGCAATTTAAAAGTGCTAGAATGCTCGGATACTTGGGATGAATTTGCTTTATTTTTTTTTTTCCTAAACTATACAGTAAAATTACTTGAAAATGAATACAGTTATAGTCAGAGGGACTGTGGAGTCAATCGAAAGAATAAGCAAACCTATAAAAGGAAATATTTTTAAGAGTCCAACATACAGCAAAAGCAGTAATATTGTGAAATATGTTTACTATTTAAAATAACTGTTTTCTATTTGAATATATGAAGAGTTCAGATGCAAAAGCCCCCAAATCCATCTGACGTATTTCTTTAAAATTAGCATTTCTTTCTGGCTACTTTGTATATGTTTCTATGTAAGTACTGGTACTTCTGATTGGGCTGAGGCTGGAATTTAACCAGTTTGAAGTAAAAGTTTTTGAAGGACGTATACTATATGTCAGGAGCATTCACTCAGTATCATTATCTCATTTTTGACCGAGATGGCTTTTAGCTGGTTTTGCATCTGAACTCTTCATATTTTAAAATGTAATTTATTACTTTGATGAAAGCTACATTTTCAGTAACATTACTCCAGTCTTCAGTGTCACATGATCCTTCTAAATCATTCTAATATGCTGATTTGCTGCTCAAGAAAAAAATATAATTATTATTGTTGTTGTTGCTGTTATTGTTATTTAAAACAGTTGAGCAATTTTTTTTTTTTTTTTTTTTTCAGGATTCTTTGATGAATATAAATATCCAAAGATCAGGATTTATTAACTTTTTTTTTTTTTTTTTTTTTTTTTTTTTTTTTTTGAAAGACATCATAGAAAATAATACATCTGTTTAACAATAGAAATATCCAAAGATCTGCATTTATTAAAAACATGTTTCTTTTTTCTTTTTTCGAAAGACATTATGGAAAGTAATACTTTTTATTTAACAAGGATGCTTTAAATTTATCAAAAGTGATGATAAAGACATTTATAATGTTACAAAAGATTTCTATTTTAGATAAATGCTGTTTCTTCTGAATTCTAATCCGCTGTTTTCAACATAATAATAGTAATAAATGTTTTCTGAGCAGCAAATTAGAATATTAGAATCATTTCTGAATGATCATTTGACTGGACTAATGATGCTAAAACAATCAGCTTTGATACAGAAATAAATTTAGTTTAATCTGACAAGACAGCATTCTTCTGTGTAGGTGTTGGTCCTGCAACTGGACTTGTTTTAGAGAAACATTATTTTTCAATAGGAAATTTAACGTATTAATGTAAACATCAATGTACTTTTAATTCACACCCACAGACACACTCTCATTTTTATTTAGCTGCTGCAAAACTGACAGAACAGTGCGGCTGTATTTACACTGTTTTCACACACACATCTGTAGGGGAGACTAGGTACAGTTGGTACACTTTTTGCTTTTTCCGTTACCACACCAAAACTACAGACTAAAAATAAGTGATGTTTTATATGTGTAACGAGGATGCTGAAGCAGAATTAGAATCCATGTGCGGAAGTTTATTGAAGATAGCAGCAGCAGACAAACATGTGTAAGCAAGCAGTGGGTCAGTAACAGTTAAGCAGTCCGATCGGTCAACAATGCAAGTTTCAATCCAAAAAACAATTGTGATTAAGCAGGCTCTGGGTCCAAACCTTAACATCAGTCCAATCAGGACTGTCAATCAAACAATCCAAAAAGGGTAATCTGTGAACTTGTGAATCAAGAAACAAAGCAGGATCATACACAAACAGTCAGGCAGAATAATCAATGGAAAAAGCTTAGTAAGGCAGGTGAACTAGCAATACTTCACAAGGAGAAAGCACATGGTCACTGTTTAAATAGTCACAAACAGGAAGTGAATGTAGAAGCAGCAGAGGGAGCGCAGGCAGTCAGTATTCTGGTGAGGGCTCCCTCTGCTGGCTTGGCATTACAATATGACATTTTCTTTACTTGTCTACTAAAATATTAATAATTATTAACATCCATAAATAGGTTATATTTGCCACAATTAGCTCATAAACTCAAGTAACTTTTTTGTTCCAACTGTACCCATGTCGGGTACAGTACCCAAGTACAGTGAGACACCCATCCGAAATGCAACAGTTTTTATTTCCATTCAGTATTTTATTTGATTATTTGTTAGATAAAAATAGTTACGTTAAAAGTAATTCATTTGTAAAACATTGTACAGTAACAGCAAATAACTGCATCCACACAGTCTGAAGACAGAAAGAGAAAGAAAAAGGTTAGGTCTGTGATGATCTTCTAAGGTTTTGGATGATTTGTTTGCCATTTCTGACAACAATTTGTCATTTGAAAGCCACATTTGTAATTCTGTTTCTGTTACCACTACAACTACACCTCACTACAAGTGCTTTACAGACACCACTAAGTTATATAAAATTGTCTGTCAACTAAAGACAAATTCATTTTACATCAACTACAAAACTTCTGAGTCAATCTCACCCTTCTGTTGTTCATTGTTCACTCAGTAACTTCACAAACAGGTTTCATTTGAAAACATTAGTAAACTAAACTACATAAGATGAACTAACAATGAGCAATGCCTTGAAAGCATTTATTCATCAGGTTGAATTCAACACTTAAAAACATTAAAACATTCAAACATGCAGTACTGTAAACTAAACAATTGCAAGTGAAAGGCAGACAGTCTGCTTTAGCAAAGATTGTGTGCAAACGTCCAATAAGATAATCCTAATTTAGATAATTTATTTAGACAAGCGACAAAAGTATTTTATTAAGCATAACACATTCAAAAAAGTTTTGGAAAAGGTAGGTTATTTGCTTTAATGTGTCACAAACCCACTCATGAACGTCAGTCTGCTTGCCACCAGGGGTCGCTGTGACATTCACATCACTCTGACTGTTACACCACACCCCGGACTTCATTCTCCATCAGCCATTGTGGCTATCACCTGTGTCCAATCAGAGTCACTATTTATACCCCGGACTTCCTTTCACTAGTTGCCGAGTATTGTCTTGCATTTAGCACTTGTTGTGTGTTACCAACTTTACGGAGCCTAAGTCAGTTTGTTTTCGAGTCTAGTCTAGTTTAGTCTTGTCTTGTCTTGTTCTTGTCCTTAGTCATCCGAGTCTTGAACCCACGCATTGTTATATCATCTTGTCTGTTTCGCTGCCAGCCTCTTGATACTTTCGCCTGGTTATCTGGATCACTCTGCCTCTCCCTTTGGATAACGTTCGCCGTGGATCGACACTCGCCTGTGTTACGGAACACTCTTTGTCTTGCTGTCTATATACCTGTCTGCCATTGTCTGACCCTGGCTGCTATAACCATGTCTTTGACGATGTCCCGGAATAAAAGTTTGCAAATGGATCCGCCCGCTTCACGCTTCATTCCTCACTCCGTAACATAATGCTTCACCAATCAGGGAATTTGGGCTTAATGCAGATTGCAGTACAGAGTATATATACAATATATGTATACTTTATTAAATACTAGCATTAAAATTAAAGCAGTTATGAACAGTTCTGTTGTCACAAATAAACATTTTTATATAATAAAAACAGAAATCAGTAAATATGATCATTCAACAGTCACACGTTTAACAATAGGAGAATTAATATGTAGAGGTTGGACGTAAGGTGAACACCCATTATTATAGGGGTTAACATCATTTGTGTTGACTACAGTGAAAAAAAACAAAACAAAACAAAAAAAAACTTTACAATTATCTTTTCATTGCCTCTAGGTTGTATATCAGTTTAGTGTAAGTTGTATTCAGCAGTGTCAAAAAGGGCAAAGCATGCGAGGAGTGTCTGTAACCTCAACAACCCAATAATCTTTATAATTATGACTGCATACATAAAACATGGCAAAGCTTCATCTGTAACACATTAGTATGGACTAATTCTTACTAATAACTAATTGCACATTAGCATGCATATTCCTAGCATATTGGCTGTTTATTAGTACTAATAAAGCACATTCTGCATGACCATATTCTACATCCTTAATTCTACCTAATACCTAAACTTAACAATTAATAACTATTAATAAGCAGTAATTAAGGGCTTACTGAAGCAAAAATCATAGTTAATAGTTAGTTAATAATGAGAACTTATATATAATAATAATGCTTCATCAGTGAAGAAAAATAGTGGGTGAAAAGAGAAGTGAGAGGAAACCTCAATATTCACCTTACAGACCCTGTTTCCAAAAAAAAAAAAAAAAAAAAGAAAGAAAGAAAAAAAAAAATCCATGAAATAACACCAATGCTGAAATGTGAAATAATAATCATAATCATAATAATAATAATAATAAAATGGAGTCATGATCATAAAACCTGGAAGCATTTGAAGCATCAAACCACTGTGGACAGTTTTGTAGAGAAGAGTGAGAGGCTGATTCCTCTGAAGCAACTGGCAGATATTTTGATTGACAAAATTCGACTAGATAATATTAAAAAGGCCTATGAATCTATTCTGGGAAGGTTGGAAGCTGTATAAATGGCAAATGGTGCTAAAACACCTTAAATAAAAAACCCTACTAGGTTATTGATATCTTATTAATTTATTTTTTAATAACATGATCTTTTAAATTCCACTGAAAACAAATCTTATTACATTTTTGGTCACAGACAATGTATGTTGAAGGGGGGGCATTAATACAGTGCATTAATACAGAACAGTAAATAAATCACTCTAATGCACACTAGTATTCAGATAGACCGTGGTATATGTATTGTAAGATCTAGATGATGTATGATGACGTGTAATGGTATAGTGGTGGTGTCTTTTAGGGGAATATTTTCACCCCTATCCCTTGACACTCCGTTTCAAGGGACAAGAGGAAGGGGTAGACGTAGGCGTAGGGGTAGGTGAAAGGGTATAAAATACAATTGGGATAGGTTAAAAAAGTGACCGCATGCCACTGCTGTACATTAGCAACAAACACACACTAACTTAATAAAATATAATAACAATAATCAATATGCTGTGCATAAAGACTTACTATATATCATCTGATACATTTACATTTTTATTGGTACTTGATAATCACATTTATGATTAGAAACATTTGAATTGCTTTATTATGAATTAATTTAATCCAAACATTGTTAGATTTGTAGGTTTTATGCTGAATAACCAGCCAGACTCATCCTAACTCTGATCAAAATCTTCTTCCTCCTCTGTTTTACCTTTAAATGAAGCAAAGTGATAATTTAGTTGAACACTAAAGCAACATTAATCACACAATATCATGTTTCTCATGAACATGCTAACACACATGCTGCATTATCTAATTTGAAAGTATGAATTTCTTCTAAACTGTATGCATTTAAATCATTTAAATCATTTAAAATAGTAGTAAGAAATAGTACAAATAATAATACACAGTGCATATAGAAAGTATTCACTGCGCTTCACTTTTTCCACATTTTGTTCTTATTCCAAATTAAATTCATTATTTTCCTCAAAATTCTACAAACAATACCCCATAATGACAATGTAAAAGACGTTTGTTTGAAATCTTTGCAAATTTATTAAAATAAAAAAACATGTACGTAAGTATTCGCAGCGTTTGCCATGAGACTCAAACTGAGCTCCACTGATCATCCTTGAAATTTTTCTACAACTTGATCCATCTGTGGTAAATTCAGTTGATTGGACATGATTTGGAAAGGCCTGTCTATATAAGGTTCCACAGTTAACAGTGCATGTCAGAGGATAAACCTAGCCATGAAGTCCAAAGAATTGTCTGTAGACCTCCAAGACAGGATTGTATCGAGGCACAAATCTGGGGAAGGGTACATTTTGGAACCACCAAGACTCTTCCTAGAGCAGATTGGTCACCCTGAAAGAGCTCCAGCATTTCTCTGTAGGGAGAGGAGAATCTTCCAGAAGAACAACCAGCACTCTGCAGCACTCAGTTCCAGATGGAAGCCACTCCTCAGTAAAAGGCTCATGACAGGAGTCATTGGAGTCTGCCAAAAGGCACCTGAAGGACTCTCAGACCATGAGAAACAAAAGATTGAATTTTTTGGCCTGAATGCCAAGCATCATGTCTGGAGGAAACCAGACACTGCTCATCACCTGGTCAATACCATCCCTACAGTGTAGTGGGAGCATCATGCTGTGGGGATGTTTTTCAGCAGCAAGAACTAGGAGCTTAGTCATCAGTGTTGGGAAGGTTACTTTGGAAATGTAATGGGTTACAGATTATAAATACTCGATTTAAAATGAAGAGTTCAGATGCAAAACCAGCTAAAAGCCATCTCGGTCAAAAATTAGATAATGATACTGAGTGAATGCACCTGACACATAGTACACGTCCATCAAATACTTTTACTTCAAACTCACTAAATTCCAGCCTCAGCCCAATCAGAAGTACCAGACATAGAAACCTATACAAAGTCTGGCTAAAGAAATGCTAATTGTAAAGAAATACATCAGATGGATTTAGAGGCTTTTGCATCTGAACTCTGCGAATGTAATAAGTAGTGTATCGTTTCAATTACTTTAAGTAATGTAGCATTACTTTTGATTACTTTTTGATTACTTTTCTAAATTTCTAATATTTTCAACTGTTAATCATTTTGAAACATTTAAACCAGGCAGAGTTAACCTTAAAGTAGCATTCAACACTGATTACTGTCAGACTTTCAAAATCCTTTATCAGTTAAACTAAGATTATAATAAGTAAGAGAAAATTTCACCACATAAATAAATAAGTACTAGTACTTACAGTACTAGTTTGTTAGTTATCTTAAAATCCATTACTGTGTACTAAACAAAATGGCAGCAGCTGCGTTTGTATGAGACAACAGAGCGAGTCCACAATACCAGGATGACAGAATTAAGAATCTGTACACATAATGTTGAATTGAGTTTTAATATTTTATTAGCTAACCAAATGCAAAGCTTCCACCAAGAAAAACTTTCAAGCATAGTGCCAACTTCAGCTCCGCAGGTCTGTGTTATTAGCTTTTACCAGTTGTTATCGGGGAATAACATACCTTGGAATGTCATGACTGAAGAATCAGAATCAAGCATTTCACAGAGCAGTGTAATAATTTAATTTTTAGCACAGCCACCACAAATTCAGACTTGACACCTAATATTTACTTTGAGATCATTCTGTGGTTAAATACAGATTTGAATCATAACAAGAAATAGTTTAATAGCTATGATACAGGTTTTGAAATCAAATGTTTGCATAGTTATGACAGGAAACATTGGCATCTAACAATGCCTTGGAAAAAACAATGAATCTTAAAAATAATAATAATAATAAAGGTATATGCATAAATCCAAACAGGAAATAAAACAGTTCAAATAAGCATGTGTCCTAATCTTTGTCCTAAACTCCCGAAACATTGGTGTCTCATTTTGGAGCAGGCAATGCAATTTATGAAAGCAGTCAATTAAATCTGTATGTGTGTGTGTGTGTGTGTGCATCTGGTATTTATCACCTTATGGTGACCAAATGTCCCCACAAGGATAGTAATACCAGTAAATTTTTACCCTGTGGGGACATTTTTTAGATCCCATGAGGAAACAGGCTAATAAATCATTTTTTTTTTTTTTTTTTTTTTTTAATTTTTTAATTTTATTTTTTATTATTATTATTATTTTTTTTCAGAAAGTAAAAGTGTACATAGTCTCCTGTGAGGGCTAGGTTTAGGTGTAGGGTACATGTAGGGCTATGGAATATATGGTTTGTACAATATAAAAACCATTATGCCTATGGAATGTCCCCATAAAACATGGAAACACAACGTGTGTGTGTATGTGTGTGTGTACTTGTTTTTGCTACATTTACAATAGTAAAACCGGCCTGCGGTCCCAACAATGATTAAAAAAAGTAAATGGTGTTTATCTGAAAATGTGACAATGCAAACATGTTTTCTGTAAGGGGTAGGTTTAGGGTTAGGGTTAGGGTTGGGTTAGGGTTGGGTTAGGGGATAGACAATATCATTTAGTCAGTATAAAAAATATAGAAGTCTATGGAAAGTCCCCACAATTCACAAAAACAAACGTGTGTGTGTGACAAAATTCAGATGTAACCCCTTTCTAATTATTAACATTTTTCAAAAGTAACTAATTACACATTTCTTTCTCAGTAACTGTAACTAATTACAATTACATTTATTTTGTAATTAAATTACATAATTCTGTTACATGTAACTAGTTACTCCCCAACACTGCTAGTCAGGATCCAGGGAAAAGATGAATGCAGCAATGTACAGAAACATCCTTGATGAAAACCTGCCCCAGAGCACTCTGGACCTCAGACTAGCGTGACGGTTCATCTTCCAACAGGACCACGACCCTAAGCACAAAGCCAAGATAACAAAGGAGTGGCTACGGGACAACTCTGTGAATGTGATTGAGTGGCCCAGCCAGAGCTGCTACAAAGATTTTTTTCACATACTTTTCCTGATATACAGACATCACAAACTTTTCTTCTACTGTAGACACAGTAATGAGTCTCTTATGTGGATCCTCACCTGATGCTTATTGTTCTTCTTCCGTAGATTTATACCACTCGTTACACACACCGATGATCTGTCTCTAGTCTGTAATGTGAAACCAGAAGAGAAACTTTTTTTTGAGTAAAAACAGGTTACATTAAATTGCTATTATCAGATTAATTAGTGTCTTACATGATCTTACATATATCTAATATAATAGACTTTCACTACTCAAAGCTGTTAGTGCAAAATGTTTGTATTGCAAGTGTAAAATAATGTGACACAAAAACAAAGACAGCTGTGAGCTGAAGCTGGAATCTGCACTGATTTTACCAGTATATTCCTACAATCTGACCAAATCTTTTTTCAGATCAAAATTATTCACTATTACTGATGTAATTAATAAAGCAGGTATTTTTCAATAAACTTGTGGATGTGTGGTTTTGTTCTCTTTCCTTCTTTGTGTTAAACATCATTTTAATTTTGTTCTGACACAATAAGGCTTTTTTTTTGAGAATAAGGCTTTTTTTTCATATACTTAAAATACATCTTATGTACCAAATATAAATGAAGCACAAAGAAACTTTTACTCACATCAGTTTACAGTTTGAGTCTCGTAGCACATCAGTGAGCTGCTGCTTTGAGCGTCCAATTTTATTGTCACTCAGATTAAGCTCTTTTAGAAATTGCAGTGCTTTTGTGTTTGTCAGAGACTGAATTATAAAAGCAACATCTGTAATGCCACAGTCATATAGACTACAAAGAGAAAGACAGGACCACAAAACAAATAATAACCAATACATAACTGTAAACAAATATTATTTAAGCTCAGACTCTGGTTCAAACTAAATGTTTTTAAGCATTATGATGTTCCTTACCTCAATCTCTCAAGTTTAAAGTGTGAATTCTTCAGTACATCACATAAGTGATTCACTCCTGTGTTTTTTATTTGATTTTCACTAAGGTCCAGCTCTCTCAGGTGTGATGGGTTTGATTTCAGAGCTGAAGTCAGGATGAGACACTGTTTCTCTGTAATACTGCATCCACACAGACTGAAGACAGAAAGAGAATGACAATGACTCAGATCTATGTGAATTCACTGATTTTTTTGTTTGTTTGTTTGTTTGTTTGTTTTGCAGATTTGTCAGGTTTATAGCCACATAGTTTCAAATGCTTCTGATTTGATTGTTCTTTATACTTATAAATACACTGAACTATCAGTCCATTAGCAAACAGCAGTTTTGAATTTTTCTGTAAATGAGAAATTGCTTGAAGATGATGTAATGTGGGCCCAGCTGTCTTATATTACATAGCTAAACAGTAAACATTCATAACACAGTAACTGGTGAACAGCATAATGACACCAACTGTAGTTTCTCGAGCCTGCATTGTGGTTTCATCAGTAGATCACTGAGGATTTTAACTTCAGAGTCTCCTAGTTCATTCTTGCTCAAGTTCAGTTCTCTCATGTGTGATGGGTTTGATTTCAGAGCTGCCAGGATGAAACTCTGTTTCTTAATACTGCATTCAAACAGACTGAAAACAAAAAGAGAAAGGACAATAATTAAAATCTATGAGCACATACAGTCTCTTATATGAACTACAGTTCCCATTCTCTGCTTGTTATAATGTAACTAGCTCTATATGCTGGAAACTATTGTTTTTTCTCTTTCCATTTTTTATTTTATTTATTTATTTTTTTTAATCGTAGCAGTAGATGCAAATCTTATATTTCTGTAGAACAACATGTACAGAATCAGGACATTTTTAAAAATATGTTATGCAATTTCTTACTAGTGATCAATGAAAATGCCAGAAAATGCAGTGCTGTGGTATAAATTATGTAATTTGTATCCATATGTCTTAAACATAAAAGTGAACTTTAAACTCACTGTAACTGCTGTACAGTACAATGATACTAACCATAGTTTCTTCAGTTTGCATTGTGGGTTCATCAGTAGATCACTGAGGTTTTCCACTCCAGAGTCTCCTAGTTCATTCCCACTGAGGTCCAGCTCTCTCAGGTGTGATGGGTTTGATTTCAGAGCTGAAGTCACAGCAGAACAACCCTCATCTGTCATATAACAACATCTTAACCTACATTGACAGAAGAGAGAACAGAAGAGAGAGCAGAAAATAATACTAATAAATAAATAAATAAATAAATAAATAAATAAATAAATAAATGTTTATTCTGTAAAAACACATCATCTTCATGAGCAAACAAAACAGACAGAGTATGAGAGCTCATCATACTAGTTTGTTGAAATTAATAATAATAATAATAATAATAATATTAATAATAATTTACATATATAAATATACAGTATATATGAAGAGTTCAGATGCAAAAGACTCTAAATCCATCTGATGTATTTCTTTAAAATGAGCATTTCTTTCTGGCTACTTTTCATAAGTTTCTATGTAAGTACTGGTACTTCTGATTGGGCTGAGGCTGGAATTTTAGCGAGTTTGAAGAAAAAGTATTTGATGGACATATAATGTGTGTCGAGAGCATTCACTCAGTATCATTATCTCATTTTTGACCGAGACGGCTTTTAGCTGGTTTTGCATCTGAACTCTTCATATAAACATAAACACAATTTGTGTTTTAAACTTGGGCTCATCATGAGATACTGAGTATAAAATGTTTTGGTTTAAACTGCATTTTAAGTCTTGTGCTTGTTCCTAACCTCAATATCTCCAGTTTACAGTGTGAATCCTTCAGTACGTCACATAAGTAATTCACTCCTGTGTTTCTTGGTTCATTTACACTCAGGTCCAGCTCTCTTAGGTGTGATGGGTTTGATTTCAGAGCTGAAGTTAGGATGAGACACTGTTTCTCTGTAATACCGCATCTATACAGACTTACGACAGAAAAAGAAGAGCTATAAGCATTTAGTTTCCAATAGTCTGTTTTGAAACTTAGTCACACTATAACTGTATGATGGAAGATACTGTTCCTTGTCTTTCATTTTTTAACTATTTATTTGATGTCTCTTGTTTATTCTCTGTTGTAAAAGCAGATTTCTAGATGTTCACAAAATAAGTTAAGTATGCAATTTCTCTCCAACTTAAAAAGAAAATTTATGAATAAAAAATAATAATCACAAATGCAGCTTGTGAAGGCATGTCTCAACTTTTGCAACCAAGTTATTGTTTTTTTTTTCTTTTTTTTTTTTATGGGTGTTTTAAAGATGCATCAGCAACAATGGCTATATTCATGGCAAAATTCAGTTTCATTTCAGTACTCGCTTTTGTAACCAAAGCTGAATGTCTTTCCCCATCAGTCACAGGCTGCGTCCAAATTAAAAGCAATCTGGGGTGACATCACAATCATGTTGCATTGTGGTTTATGGAGCAGCCTGAAGTGTACATATTAAGTAGACTCTCACTTCACGAAGTGGAACGTTCTCAAAAATGGCAGCCAAGATTCCCCTGAGGGGAAGTGCTTATGGAAATTCATTAGTGTGTGTCTAAACGTAAAGTGGAATGCAGTCATGGTCCCAAATTGGCTAAGCACCCTCTGGGTGCCCCAACTCACAATACTGGTTTAGCTGTAAAGAAATCGACAAATCTGACAGTGCTTAAATAGTGCCTGGAATGCTCAATGTTTGCAAGTATTAAAATACATTCTTTAAAAAGTAGACACTAGACACTAACTGTAGTTTCTCCAGCTTGCATTGTGGGTCCATCAGTAGAATACTGAGGTTTTTCACTCCAGAGTCTCCTAGTTTATTCATGCTCAGGTTCAGATCTTTCAGATGTGATGGGTTTGATTTCAAAGCTGAAGTCAGGATGAGACACTGTCTCTCTGTAATACTGCATCTACACAGACTGACGAGAGAAGGAGATAGGACAATGGTTTAGATCAGTAGAGAAAAACTAAATTACTATCACAGGTTGTGTTAACCAAGCTAGCGATATATCACGCCACATTAAAGAGTGTCAAAACAGCATTTATTGATTTTAATTCCTAACGAAATGGATAGAATTTGAAATCTAACACTTTAAATAAAAAGTAACAGAGCACAAAGCTTAGGCTATTGCGATTTATTGGATGGGAGGCGCAATGCTGTTCATTCATCAGCAAAACATCACAGACCAGGGGTGACAAACTCCGATCATGGAGACCCGCAGAGTTCAGCTCCAACCCTAATAAAACTCACCTGTCTATAGCTTCCTAGTAACCTTTCAGACCTTGATTAGCTTGTTCAGGTGTGTTTGATTAGGCTTGAAGCAAAAATGTGTAGGGCTGCGGCTCTCCAGGATCGACGTTCACCACCTCTGGCATAGACTAAAAGATCAATTGGGATTTAAGAATTGATATTGGTTTGTTGAAATGAGAATCTATTCAAATCGAGCAATCGATTTTTATTTTTTACCCAGCCCTAGTGTATTTTGTAATTTCCCTTCAGGAACTCGAGATGTGTCAAACGCTATGGGGGACCCCATCAGCATAAGCACGCTCTGAATCATGTGTGTAATCAGTCCAATAGAGAGGCGAGATGTCACGGGCTGGTGATGTCATGGACCAGGAAGCTTTAAAAGCACGTGCGCCGCTTCTTTCATTCAGCAAAGTGCTCTGTGTATGTCTTGTCATGTTCTGTTTTTTCGTGCTAGTTCTAGCTAAGAAATTTACTGAGAAAAGCAAGCCACGTTACAGGCAGTGGGTTCCTCCCTGCTCACGTTACATCCCGAGCGGGGATACACACAGCATGTGCGTGGTTTGCTGGGAAGCGGATCACGCAGAGTCGGATCTCGAGGGAGCCGACTGCCCACACTGTGAGCGGCTTTCCCTGTGTACTCTTCACTCCCAGAAGGTTCTCTTCAAGGAGGGAGCCTTCGCTAGCCTTCCTCGCGGAGCGGCAACTGCACTCGTGGGGTTGGAGGGAATGGAGACGGGTGACCTCCTATCTCCTTCCTCACCCGGTAGATCTGGGGCCCGTTCTCAGGGATCGGAAGCCCGCTCCATGGTTTCTTCCCCCCCGGGAATGGCCTCAACACTCTGTATTTCTTCCTCTGAGGAGGGTGATATGGAGAGAGTTGAGGATGCCCCACATTTGCCCCAGCAGTGCCCTCAGTAGATCAACATGCTAACCCTGCCAGTGTTCCAGGGCACAGTGGTCTCCAGTGAGCCCACACCTCAGTCTCTTCCACCCGGAAACGCTGCAAAACTGGGGAGCTCGGCACCCCTGCGGGGGTCTCTAAAACAGTTAGTTTGGTTGGTTCCTGCTGGTGCGCCGTTACAGGACACTGAGCTAGCAGTTCAGACAAATTCAGAGGCCAGTCTCGAGAGACTGGTGCCCTTAGTAGATTATTTTGCAGTGTGAAATCTACTGCCAAATGTATAGGGGAAACCCATTTTACATGATCAAGGTCATGCGGCGATGCCTACGTACCTTGGACATGTGGAAAAAGCCTTGGTTCCTGTCTCAGGGCCCAGAGTTGAAAATTCCTTGTCGCCGCGTCACACTAGCGACGGATGTGTCCCTCACCGGCTAGGGAGTGGTCATGAATGGCCACCCTGCCCATGGTTGCCATCTTACGAGCAGTACATATCTCTGGGCATCTCAATTTGGGAGCAGACGTCCTGTCGAGGCAGGGACCGAGGCCCGGGGAATAAAATGCTTCGTGGTAAAGCAGATTTGGAGAGTGTTTGGCCAGGCTCAGGTGGACCTTTTTGCGACTCAGGAGAATGCACAATGAATGCTCCCCTAGGGCTGACGTGGCAGAGGCTTCGTCTGTACGCCTTTCCCCCGATCGCTCTGCTTCTGTGAGTTCTAGAGAGAGCATGGTTCTCAGACCTGATTTCCCTTCTTGACGGCTCTCCATGGGAGATTCCTGTCAGGAGGGATCTCCTCTCTCAGGCAGGGGGCACCATCCTCCACCCTCGCCCGGATTTGTGGAAGTTGTGGGTGTGGCCCTTGAGGGGGCACACCTCATAGCTTCCAGTCTCTCGAGGTTGTTGAGACCATCCTCCAATCCAGAGCTCCCTCTGTGAGGAAACTGTACGCCCTGAAGTGGAGACTCTTCACTTCATGGTGCGGACACCTTCAGCAGGACCCAGTTAACTGCCCAGTTGGTACAGTTCTGGAGTTTCTGCAGGATTGGTTCTCTGCAGGGTTAGCCCACTCCACCCTGAAGGTCTACATGGCGGCTATTTCGGCCTACCACGCCCCTCTGGGTGGCTCCTCAGTGGGTAAAGATCATTGGGTTTTTATTCCACAACCCCGAGTGAAGCGTGCCTGCAGTGTGTTAGCGGATTAGCTTAAAATTTATTTTTGGTTTCTATTCACATCTACAACCGTTGTTGTTTTCTCCCCCTGCCTTTCTCTTCACAAGTTCATCAAACAACAGTGGTGAGTTGAAATCGTTCTACAACTACGGTGAGTAATGGCTTCTTCTCCTTTTTTGGTAGTTTGCAGCACCTGCCATATGCATAGTTTATCAATCTCTGTCGGCAGTGAGGGATTCACATGTGATAAATGCAGGGAAATAGTTAGGCTGACAGAGAAGATTTCAGAACTAGAAACACGTATCCAAACTTTAATTGACGATAGTAAGAATGTGAGGGCCTTAGATATGGCTTTGGATGCGACTAGCTCAGGAAGTCCTGTACATTGTTCGTTTCCGGTAACTTCGTCTTTGCAGCAGGGCAACTGGGTGACTGTGAGACGGCATAGTTGCGGGTCAAAACACCGCTCTTCTGTTCCGATCAGAACATCAAACAGGTTCTCCCCACTCAGTGACGCACCCACTGAGAAACCTGATGAAAGTGCTCTAGTTATTGGTGATTCTATTGTACGGAACGTGAAAATAGAGACACCAGCCACCATAGTCAAATGCCTACCAGGAGCCAAAGTGCCTGACATCTTGGCAAATTTAAAAGTGCTTGTTAATACTAAATGTAAATTCAGTAAGACTGTTATTCACGTTGGCACAAATGATGTTCGACTTCGCCAGTCGGAGATCACTAAAAATAATGTTAAAGAGGTGTGTGAACTTGCAAGTATGATGTCAGACACTGTAATTTGCTCTGGCCCCCTCCCTGCATATCGTGGTGACAAGATACATAGCAGACTGTCGTCACTAAATAGCTGGATGTCTAAGTGGTGCCTGCAGAATAACATAGATTTCACAGACAAGTGGACAAGTTTTTTGGGGCAGACCTGACCTGTTGAAAAGAGATGGTCTTCATCCCTCCAGGGGTGGTGCCGCTCTTCTCTCTAGTAATATGGCATATAGTCTTAGAGTTTGCACTTGACTAACTGGGGCCCAGGTCAGAAAGCAGACAGACTGGCTAATCCGACTATCTGCTAGCTGCCTCACGTCACCGAAATCAGTTATTTCTCAGCACATAGAGACCCTTTCACCTAGATATTATGCTATAGAGACTGTTTCTGTTCCCCGAGCTAGACAATACAAAAGACGTCCAAACCAATTTAAGAGTAACAATCTAATCGACGTTCAACAAATAAAAAATACATACATACAGTAATGTGAAAAAAGTTAGGACACCCTATTGAATTTCATGGTTTTCTGTATCAGGACATAAGAAAAAATATCTGGTCATTGGCAGGTCTTAAAATTTGGAAAATAAATCCTCAGATAAACATCATCACATGACATATCACACAGTGTCATTATTTATTGAAGAAAAATACAGCCAAGAGGGAAAGGCCATGTGTGACAAAGTTAGGACACCCTATGTGTCAACTGCCTGTAGATCCACTTTTAGCAGCAATAACTTAAAGCATTCATTTTCTGTGTGACTTTATCAGTCTCTCACATTGTTCTAGAGTAATTTGAACCACTCTTCTTTTCAACATTGCTCCAATTTATTGAGGTTTGTGGGCACTTGCTTATGCACAGCTCTCACCACAGCATTTGAGTCAGGATGAGCTCTGGACTTGGACTGGGCTATTGCAACACCTTGATTCTTTTCTTTTCAGCCATTCTGTTGTAGATTTCCTGGTGTGTTTGGGATCATTGTCCTGTTGCATGACCCAATTTTGGCCCAACTTTAGATGTCGGACAGATGCCCTCGCATTTGACTCTAGAATACATTGATATACAGAGGAGTTCATGGCCAACTCAATGACTGTGAGGTGCCCAGGTCCTGCGGCTACAAAATAAGCCCAAAATGATCAGCCCTCCTCCAGCATGCTTGTCTTTTGGTATGAGGTGTTTGTGCTAATATGCTCTTTAGGTTTTCACCAAATTTGGCACTGTGCATTATGGCCAAACATCTCCACTTCGGTCTCGTCTGTTCAAAGGACATTATTCTAGAAGACTTGTGTTTTGTTCAGATGCAACTTTGCAGACCTAAACTGTGATGTAATGTTTTTAGATAGAAGTGGCTTTCTTCTGCCAAGCCTTCCAAACATGCCATTTTTGTCTCATATTTTTCTAATGCTATTGTCATGAACTTTATCATTTAACATGTTAACTGAGGACTGTAGAGTCTAAGGTGTAGTTCTTGGGTTGTCCACCATTTCTCTGAGCTTTACACAGTCCGATCTTGGGGTGAATTTTCTGGGATGTCCACTCCTGGAAGGAGAGGTGTCTGTTTTATATGTCTTCCACATGTGAATAAATTGTTAATGATGTCCTGATATGGAAAACCATGGAAATCAACAGGGTGTCCTAACTTTTTCACATGACTGTACATACATACATAATACAGAGAGCACTTTTTGTAAATGATATGATCATTGATCATAACCTATATGTGCTCTGTTTGACAGAAACCTGGCTAAAACCAGATGATTACATTATCTTAAATGAGTCTACCCCTCATGATTACTGTTAGAAACATGAGCCATGTCTAAAAGGTAAATGGGGAGGTGTTTCTACAATTTATAGCAATATTTTCAGTGTTTCTCGTTCGAAGGAATGGTGCTTCATGTAACATTATCCAGAGAAACAAGTGGTAATGATAAATCCCCTAACGTTTGTACTTGCTACTGTATACAGGCCACCAGGGCACCATACAGATTTTCTTAAAGAATTTGCTGATTTTCTATCTGAATTAGTG
Organism: Labeo rohita; assembly: GCF_022985175.1. Taxonomy (NCBI): domain Eukaryota; kingdom Metazoa; phylum Chordata; class Actinopteri; order Cypriniformes; family Cyprinidae; genus Labeo; species Labeo rohita. Next base: position 41,083,462 of record NC_066890.1, read on the forward strand.
TTGGCTACAGATAAGGTCTTAATAGTGCATGACTTTAACATCCATGTTGATAACGAAAACGATGCACTGGGATCAGCATTTATAGACATTCTGAACTCTATTGGAGTTAGACAACACGTGTCAGGTCCCACTCATTGTCAAAATCATATTCTAGACTTAATACTGCCACATGGAATTGATGTAAATGCCTTTGGGATTCTGCAGCAAAGTGATGATATCTCAGATCCTTATCTAGTCTCGTGTATACTCCAAATAATGAAAACTGTCAATTCAACTCCTTATTACAAGTATGGTAGAACCATCACTTCTAATACAAAAGATAGCTTTCTAAGTAATCTTCCTAACTTATCTTAATTCCTCGGCATGTCCAATGTGAATGCACCCTATCATATAGAAAAGCATTAAAAACTGCAAGATCTGATTACTTTTCAACTCTTTTAAAAGAAAACAAACATAACCCTAGGTATTTATTCAATACAGTGGCTAAGTTAACAAAAAATAAAGAACCAACAGGCACTGACTGTGCCCCTCAGCATAGTAGTGATGACTTTATGAACTACTTTACCTCCAAGATCGATACTATTAGAGACAAAATTGTCACCATGTAGCCGTCAATTACAGTATCGCATCAGATAGTGTGCTATAGATCTCCTGGGGAACAATTCCACTCATTCTCTACTATAGGACAGGAAGAACCGTATAAACTTGTTAAATCATCTAAACCAACAACTTGTACGCTAGACCCTATTTCATCTAGGCTACCAAAAGACTTGCTTCCAGATCTCATAGATCCTCTTCTGAATATTATTAATTCATCACTGTCATTAGGATATGTCTCCAAAACTTTAAAACTGGCTGCTATTAAGCCTCTCATTAAAAAAACACAACTTGACCCCAACTAATTAATTAATTACAGACCAATCTCGAATCCCCCATTTCTGTCAAAGATATTAGAAGAAGTTGTATCCTCACAATTATCTTCCTTCCTACAGAAAAAATGATATCTGTGAGGATTTCGAGTCAGGTTTTAGACCGTACCATAGTACTGAGACTGCTCTTATTAGAGTTACAAATGATCTGCTCTTATCATCCGATCGTGGTTGTATCTCTCTGTTAGTGCTACTGGATCTTAGTGCTGCATTCGATACTGTTGACCACAACATTCTCTTGAACAAACTTGAAAATTATGTTGGCATTAGTGGTAGTGCATTGGCATGGTTCAAATCGTATTTATGACCACCATCTATTCATGGCAGTAAATGAAGAGGTATCGTATCGGTCACACGTGCAGTATGGAGTACCGCAAGGCTCAGTACTAGGGCTGTTACTTTTTACGCTTTACATGTTACCCTTGGGAGATATCATCAGGAAATATGGTGTTAGCTTTCACTGTTGTGCTGATGATACTCAGCTCTATATTTATTTTCGGCCCGGCGAAACATACCAATTTAACAAAACTAACAGATTGTGTAGTTGAGTTAAAAAAAACTGGATGACAAGTAATTTCTTACTGCTAAATTCAGAAAAAAACAGAGGTGTTAATTATTGGATCTAAAACCTCCGCGTGTAATAACCTAAAACACTGTCTAATACTTGATGGCTGTTCTGTCACTTCTTTGTCATTAGTTAGGAACCTAGGTGTACTATTTGATAGCAATCTTTCCTTCAAAAACCACATCTCTAGTATTTGCAAAACTGCATTTTTCCATCTCAAAAATATTTACAACCTATGCTGTCAATGTCAAATGCTGAAACATTAATTCATGTGTTTATGACCTCAAGGTTAGATTATTGTAATGCTTTAATGGGTGGTTGTTTTGCACGCTTAATAAACAAACTCCAGCTGGTCCAAAATGCAGCAGCTAGAGTTCTTACTACAACCAGAAATTATGACCATATTAGCCTGGTATGTTCCAAAGGTCCCCTCCTCAGCACCACGGTCTGTTGTACTCCTCCCAATTAAGCAGAAGCTTAATTGTATGTGTCCAGTTCAAACGTTGGACACATACGTCCACAGAGCTGCCATGTGGAGAAGGACGGACCACCTGTTTGTTTGCTATGGTCCCCCTAAGAGGGGTCTCCATGCTTCCAAGCAGACCCTTAGCCACTGGATTGTGGATGCTATCAATCAAGCTTATAAGTCTTCGGGCCTTCCCTCTCCCTTGGGGGTTAAGGCCCACTCTACACAAGGCATTGCTGCCTCCAAGGCCTTCATTTCAGGTGTCCCAATGCAGGACATTTGTAACGCTGCGGGATGGTCCACGCCCCTAACTTTCATCAGGTTCTATAATTTAGACCTGCGAGTCTCTACTGGCTCTTCTGTCCTTTTGACCTAGCACACACACTAGGCAGGGACTTGGAATTATGGGGGCGTGGGCATATCATTCCCCATAGCGTTCAATGCAGCTTGAGTTCCTGAAGGGGAACGTCTCAGGTTACGTCTACAACCCCGGTTCCCCGAAGGGAACAAGACACTGCATCTCGGGCCATACTTTCTGCATCCCTGTGAGCGTTCGCTTCTTCCTTGAAGCTGAATGCTGGATCCGGCGCACATGCTTTTAAAGCTTCCTGGTCCATGACGTCACCCGCCCGTGACGTCTCGCCTCTCTATTGGACTGATTACACGTGATTCAGAGCATGCTTATGCTGAAGGCATTCCCCATAGCGTTCGACGCAGTGTCTCGTTCCCTTCGGGCAACCGGAGTTACAAACGTAAACGTAGTCCTGTAGGTTTATGATTAAAAATTAAAATGGCAACACAAATAAAAGTAATTAATAATTTTATTATAACTGAAATATAACAAAATGACGGGTAATAATAGGTTATAATGGATTTTTTACGACCCTGTCCATCAAAATAACGGACAATTTTAAAGTCTAACGCAACCTCTGATATATATATATATATATATATATATAGGGTACAACAGGACTAATGGCACCCCCTAAGAAAAAAAAAAAGTGCTTTTCATTGTGCCCAAAGTGTATGATTGCAGTGTATAATAATACATGGAGAAACAGATTTTGTGTGAAAATAAATAATACAAGTCATTTATTTTGTTTAATCCTCTGGTTCTGTTCAGGTCAAACTGACCTGGAGAAGATTTTATTTTTCCTGAAAATACTAGCTAATGTTATCGCATTGGACTCAAACTTACTGACTTTGTTCACACAGGTTCTAAGTACTTCTCAGAATTTTTTTCTGAATTTTTGTCATTTTCTGGTTTTGTGTTTCTATTTGCATCTGATTAATCGTAGGCCTAATTTTTCTGAGAATAGATACCTTGTTTTTTTGAGTGAAAAAAATATTTTTTATGAATAATTTTCACAATATGAGATAAAAAAAAATGTGAAAATTTGCACTGTTTCTAACACTAGTGTGCTTTAATGTTTAATCAGGAACTTTGCTTTTAAATGCTTTTATTTTGTACAAAATTGCAAAAAATCATACTTGTGGTGTTCCAGGTCTTGTTTATAAGCACTTAAAAGCAAACTTCCTGATTAAAAATTAAAGCATACTAATGTGACAAAAACTGTGCAAAGTTTTCTAATTTTTTTTTTATCTCATATTGTGAAAATTATTATTTTTTCTCTCTCTCAAAAAATGTGCTACCTATTAATGAGGCCTACGATTAATCAGATGCAAACAGAAACACAAAACCAGTCTTAAATGAAAGAAAAAATTTGACAAAAAGGTTGAATATTTGGTGATAATATAACATAACAAGCAATTGTTTGGAGTCCAGAACACCACAAGTGTGACAGGAATCCGAACACAACCAGAGGATTAAAAATCTCATAAATGTATGCAGTGCCAAGGGGGGCCTTTTACCCCGTTTGTGGCATTACTCCATTACTCACCAGCATGGGGTAAAAGGCACACAGTATTAATACAAATATTTTAGCTGAAATAATGGATTATATATATTATATATATATATATATATTATTTTAAACATGGTGATTATCTCTAAGATGGACACCCAAGATAATATATTATGTTTACCATCTGAATCTAACAACGTCATGTCAACAAATGGAAAAGTCAGCCTTCTATTAATTACCATGTTAATTATTGTGCCTTTTAGCCCCAACAGCAGGGGAACTTTTTACCCCCAAAACCATACTTTCACATATTGTTTTGTTATTTAAAAACTGCTGCTTTAATGATCCTAAATCTTAAATAAAACTGAAAACCATTACGAAGACCTTTGTCTCAAGATATATTGAATATAGATATATAGATATATAGATAGATACATACATATTGTTTGCAGTGCAGCTTCATCTTATCTAAGGAGATTCATAGGCTCTGGAACAAAACTGATACCATTCTTACAGTAACTGAAATAATTATTGACCCATGAACAAGGTCTACTTGGTGAACTAGTCACTCTTGTTAATTGTTTTTAATTGCCTGTGTACATTTAATACATCACATTATTGTGGTCCTGTGATTCCAAACATGCTTTGACTCAAATGAGGAATTAATACTGACTACTGTAAAAGCAATAGCAGTCATGTAACGGGTAAATGACGTAAGATACTCACAGCAGTGTGTTGAGTTGACAGTGTTTATCCTGCAATAGAGCAGCGATTTGATTCACTCGTGTGTCTCCTAGTTCATGTTCACTCAGATTCAGTTCTCTCAGAAGTAATGGGTTTTTGCCCATAATTCCAGTCACATACTGACAGGCTTCGTCTGCAGCAGGACTCAAAAACCTGCAGAAGGAAAGAAGCAGCAGGATTCAATTCGGTTCTCAACTGCATTACAAAAAAAAAAAATGATAAGATGAACAAAATTCATTATTTTTCCCAGTGATAAGCTTGTTACTTTTATCACTTTTACTTTGAATGACTTTAAATACAGAAACTAAATAAATATATGTTGCAGATATATAAAACAAAACAGGGTGACATCCCACAGAGCAGAGGGGCAAAGGCTCACTAGATCATGGTTTTTAGTACAAAAATGGGCCTTGAAATTAGGGCCTAAAAATATTTCTGCCAAAGGAGGTATGGGAGAAGTCAGCACAAAGAAAACTGGTTTGTGAAACTGTATTATCATGGACACCTGGTGACTCACAGACCTGCTGTGGAGAGTTACAGTGTTACTGTGAATGTGGCCTTAATGGAAATTAATCGACAGAAATGAAAGGAATAGAAAAAATAGAAATACATGAAATAACATTTCTAGAATTAATTTGCCTACAAATTGGTTATTTTGTATTATTTCATCACGTCTTACCTCAGTGTCTTCAGCTGACAATTTGGATCCTGCAGTAAATCATTGAGCTCCTTCACTCCTGATTGTCCAGGATCATTTCCTGTGAGATCCAGCTCTATCAGATGTGAAGGGTTTGATCTCAGAGCTGAAGCCAGAGCTTTATAACCACCTTCTGTGATACTGCAGTTTGAAAGTCTAGACAAAATAAAAACTTGAATTAAATATCAATGAAAGTAGACTAACATGACTTAGCAAAAACATTTTTCACAATCAAAAATTTAGGTAGACCGATTAAAAAAAAAAAAAAAAAAAGATGTCTTAAAACCCATTTCCACTGCGGGAACTTTCCCCAACAGCTAGGGAATTTGCACAGGAACCAGGATCTAAATTAAGTTCCATGTAACAATTTGCCCCTCAGAAAGTCCCTGCTTACGAGGTAGTATTTTTTCAATGTCAAATGTCAGGAACTTTTGGGGGTGGGACTTGGGTGCTGAACATGCTAATTTGTTGAGTTCATGCAGCACTGCTTTTCAACCACCTTTATTCGCATAGTTTTTAAAATAATACTGTTATTGTGTCATGAAATGTAGGTTTAAGAGTATTTCAGACAAGAATGTAGTTGTTTAAAACTCAACCCTGTGGCTTATTTATAAAGACAGTGCCTGTTTGAAAATGTGATTCATCAGTTACTCAGTACTCGTGTATCCTGCTGAAAGCGCCTCACCTTGGCTAGTCCTTCTGACATTTGCTGCTGGCTCTGATGTCTCTATAGTGGTTAAACATGGGATATAATTCATCTTTGGTTTAGTAGATTTGTTGTTGTTTTTTTTCCTGTTGTACCGAAATCGTATCGAACCGTGACCCCCAAACTGAGGTATGTACTGAACCGTGCTGTTTGATATAATATTCTCTTTAATTGTAATGTATTTGTTCCCTGAACTACATTTCTGAGGATTTTAATATGTTTAAATGAAAACAAAAAGAGCCAGTAGTGTTTGATATCATATTTTGTCTTATTGCAAATACAGTGAGCCAAGGCGAGCTGACTGACGTTATCAAGTACCATTGCACTGTTGCATTTGCAGAATTACCAGACTTGCATCATCCCATCCTCGGGAGTTCGCACTTACGAGTCAAACTTGCGAAGTCCAAATTACTAAGGACACAAGTCAGAAATATGCGTACTTGGTATTAAGAAAAGGCCCTGGACTGGGAGGAGCAGTTGCGTACAGTCCTGTCACTAATCTTCACGGTACTTTAGGCTACGATGTAAATGCAGACAGCCATAGGTCTGGGGAAAAAAGGCTCCTGGGACAAATTGTTCCTGGTAATTTCAGTGAAAAATCAGCTTTAAGTGATGCCTTTTTTCTACAAAGTATTCTTTCAGTTTTGGACACTGTTATAGCTTATCATGTTAGACCTTATCAGTCAAACAAAAGGAGATAAGTTAAACATGTTGCATAATGTTTTTTTTTTTTTTCAACAATGGAGATGGTAAACTGAGAAAGCCATCATTTGTATTTACAAATTACATTTTTTATGTACCGTTATACTCAAATAATACATTCATATACATATATTGTGCAAAAAAATATCTAAAACATTTTCAGTTTTGGTTGAGCTCATTTTTATTTATTTATTTTTTTAAATGTTGTCACACAACTTACCTCAATATTTCCAATTCACACTTTATATTTGTCAGTCCTCTGCAGAGCAGCTTCACTCCGGAATTCTGTATATTATTATTATTCATGTTCAGCTCTTTCAGACTGGTATCTGATCCAAGAACTGTAGCTAGAACTGAACAGCTCCTAACTGTTAAGTCACAATCATTTAGCCTACAATTTAAATATTATAATTATTTGACTGAATGTGATACATTTTAATTACATTTTAGACTGTACATAAAATCCTAGGTCTATGACAGATCAGAAAAGCAGAAAAATATTCTAGTAATATTCTAGAGTTCTATTCAATCATGTGTTCATCTTCTCCCCGCTTTATAAAAGCCTTTTTTTTTTTTTTTTTTTTTTACTTTGTTAAAAAAAAAAATTGACTTACAGAGCTCTTTTGGAGGTTTTGATGACTGCTGATAATCTAATGAGACACTCATCTGATTTCTTGAATTTCTGAAGCTCAAATTCCTCTAGCTCCTCCTCTGATGTCAACAACACAAAGGCCAAAGCAGACCACTGGGCAGGTGAAAGATCAGTGAATGAGAGACTTCCTTTGTTAAGATGGGTTTGAATTTCTTTTACCAGAGTTTGATCATTCAGTTCATTCAAACAGTAGAACAGATTAATGGATCTCTCTGGAGACAGATTATTTCCTAGTTTCTGCTTGATGTACTCAACTATTTCCTTTTTGTTCTGGTCACTGCTGTCTTGCCGTGTCAACAGACCTCGTATAAGTCGGCGATTGGACTGGAGTGACAGACCAAGGAGGAATCGAAGAAAAAGGTCCAGGTGTCCATTGTCACTCTCAAGCGCCTTGTCCACTGTAGTCTTGAGAAAATCAAGCATGGTTTCTTTTTTGATTTCCTTTTTCTTCTTGTTAATGTCTATAAACAAATGTGCATAAAGAGCTGCAATAAACTCTTGAATGCTCAAGTGAACAAAGCAGTACATGGTACCGAAAATGAGTCCTGTTTCCTCCTTAAAGATTTGGGTACACATGCCTGAATACACTGATGCCTTATAGACATCAATACCACAGGCTTCCAGGTCTGTGTCATAGAAGATCACATTGTTTTTTTCCAGCTGATGAAATGCCAGTTTCCCCAGTGAAAGGATGGTGTCTTTATCCCAGGAAACATCTGGTGTGTATTCCCCATCATACTTTCGGCGGCTCTGCAGTATGTGAAAGCGGAGAAAGTGTGTGTACATTTGTGTCAGAGTCTTGGGAGTGTCTTCAGTATTTGATTCCTGCAGTGTTCTGGAGGTGTCATCAGCCTGATTATTTTTCACATTACTTATTTTCTTCTCTAAAATTTTCTGGAGAACAGTGGCTGAAATCCAGCAGAAGACTGGGATGTGGCACATGATGAAAAGACTCTTTGACTTTTTAACATGATCAATAATTTTAAAGGCCATTTTCTGATCTTTGAATCTTTTTTTGAAGTACTCCTCCTTTTGTGCATCATTGAATCCTCGTATCTCTGTCACCCGATCGATGCAGTCAGGAGGAATCTTACTGGCAGCTGCTGGTCTGGTGGTGACCCAGATGAGAGCAGAAGGCAGCAGATTTCCCTTGATGAGGTTAGTCAGGAGAACATCTAGAGATGCTGGTGACGATACATCAGAACACATCTCATTACCCTCAAATTTCAGAGGAAGACGACATTCATCCAATCCATCAAGGATGAACAGAATTTTGAAATTATTCCTCCTTTCAACTTTCAGTTTTTTTGTCTCTGGGAAAAACTGAGTTATAAGGTCAATCAAACTTAATTTTTCTTGCTCCTTTAAGTTCATCTCTCTGAACTGTAGAGGAAATATGAAGCTGATATCCTGATTTTCTTTTCCTTCAGCCCAATCCAGAACAAACTTTTGCACAGAGAGTGATTTTCCAATGCCAGCAACTCCTTTTGTCAGCACAGTTCTGATCTCTTTGTCTTGTTCAGATGCTTCAAACATTTTTTTGCATTCAACCTGTATCTCTTGTGATTCATGATGTCTGGAAGCAGCTTCTATCTGTCTTACCTCATGTTCAGTATTGACCTGTTCACTACCACCCTGAGTGATATAGAGATCTGTATAGATGTTATTCAGAAGTGTAGAGTCACCTTGCTTTGCAATTCCTTCAAATACACATTGATATTTCTTCTTTAGGCTACATTTTAGCTGATGAATAAATACCAGCTCATCTAAAAACAGGAGAAAAAATATATAAAAAAATATATTCTGTAGTCTTAAAATGCTCTCCTACATTTATAAATGAAAGTATGAAAGATAGCCATGAATCTCTTACCTTCTAAAGTATCAGCAGCTTCATCTTGCTTCATCTCTCTCAGGAAGTAGAGTGTAAGATCAAGAACCGCTTCTTTGATACTGCATCTATTCTCATTAAAGTCCTTCACCAAGTATTGTAAGTTCTGTTTTTGTAATATTTTCTTGAACTTTTCAAGCTCAATCTTCAGAAATTGTATTATTTTATCCTCAAGTGTCTACAAACAAAGCAAGAAAGTCATATCAGATGTAACAACTACATGAATTAATATAAAATTATTAATATAAATTATATATATATATATATATATATATATATATATATACACACACACACACACGCACGCACGTACACAGGTGCATCTCAAAAAATTATGATATCATGAAAAAGTTAATTTTTTTTATTGTAACAATTTAAGAACTAAAACTTTCATATATTCTAAATTCATTACATGTAAAGTAAAACATTTCTAAAGTTTTTTTTTGTTATTGTTTTAATTTTGATGATTAGTTTACATCTCCTGAAAGTCAAAAATCCAGTATTTTAAAATATTAGAATATTTCCTAAGATCAATCAAAAAACGGATTTCCAAAACAGAAAAGTTCAAGTTTTTTAAACTATGTTCATTTATGCACTCAGTACTTGGTCGGCAGCACATATTGCAACAAATGACTTGCTCCTAGCACAGATTAGAACTCAGTGAAGTGTGGCATGTCCTGATTTTGCTGAGTTAGATGTGTTCCCATATTTTGTTGACCCTGGAACAACATCTTAATCCAAAAATTTAATCTTGACCACATCCCTACACCTAAACCTAACCTTACCAATGAGTAATCCCTAAAATCAGAGGAAATTATAGATGAATGACACCAATGTACAAGTACCAAACACTGATTGTAAGCCTAAACTTCACAAAAACTATAAAGTGATTTTTGAAATCTGATTGGTTAATCACAATGTTGTTCCAGGGTCAACAAAGATGTTGATCCAGGAACATGTAGTACTTGGTAAAATCAGGTTCTGCGTGTGGCATGGAAGTGGGGTGTCAGCTTGTGGCACTATTGAGGCACTATTGAGGTTTCAGATCATCTGTATATTGTTGGATCGACTGTTTTTCATCTTTCTCTTGAAAATATCCCAAAGATTCTCAATGTCGTTCAGGTCAGGCATGTTGGCTGGAAAATAAAGCACAGTAATATCATGATCAGCAAACCACTTGGAAGTGGTTTTTGCACTGTGAGCAGGTGCTAAAGTCCTGCTGGAAAAGGGAATCAGTATCTCCATGAAGCTTGTCAACAGATGGAAGCATAAAGTGCTCCAAAATCTCCTGGTAGACGGCTGCATTGACTTTGCACTTGATAAAACACAATGGACCAACACCAGCAGACGTCACGGCACCCTAAATCATCACTGACTTCAGAAACTTCACACTGGACTTCAAGCAGCTTGGATTCTGTGCCTCTCCAGTCTTCCTCCAGACTCTGGGACCAAAATACAAAATTTACTTTTATCTGAAAAGAGGACCACTAAACAACAGTCCAGTTCTTTTTCTCCTTAGCCCCTATAAGACGCTTTTGATGTTGTTTCTGTTTCAGAAGTGGCTTGGTAGCACTTTTCCTGAAGACATCTGAGCATGGTGACTCTTGATGCACTCCAGCTTTATTCTACTTCTTATGAAGCTCTCCCAAGTGTTTGAATCGGCTTTACTTGACAGTATTCTCAAGCTTGCTGTCATCCCTGTTGCTTGTGCACCTTTGCCTACCCAATTTCTTCCTTCCAGTCAACTTTGCTTTGATACAGCACTCTGTAAACAGCCACCCCATTCAGTAATGACCTTCTGTGACTTACTCTCTTTGTGGAGGGTGTCAGTGATTGTCTTCTGGACTATTGCCAAGTCAGCAGTCTTCCCCATTAGCGTGGTTTCAAAGAACAAGAGATACCCAGAATTTATACAGTAGGGATGGTCATTTAATGAAACTCTAATGTAGATATTTTAATATTTTGAGATATTGGATTTTTGACTTTCATTAGCTGTACACTCTAATCATCAAAATGAAAACAAAATATAGCTGCAAGCAGCAATTACTGGGGTTCGAGTATATAAGCCCTTTGAGGTGCTATGGTTTTAGAGTGTAGTCCAAATCAAAATATATGTCTAACATTCTTTTTTTTTTTTTCTTTTAGTTTTGTTTTGTTTTGTTTTAGGTTTTACAGACTTTTGGGTAAAGCAGATCATGATCATCTTATTAAGTGGCCCTGTTATCGCTGTCCAAATGCAAATGTTCAACATTTCTTTTGATAATTGTTTATCTAGAGAGTCCAGAGAATTGCACTGCAGTGGTTTTATTGATTTTGAGTTAAACACCTAGGAGTAGTTCACAAAAGTAGTTTTTTTTTTTTTTTTTAAATAGTATTAAATATTTTAAAAACTGTTGGATTGACATTAATGGTCCAAGAGTCAAAGTTGTTCAGAATAAGGAGATCTATCATATGATATGAAGATCTAGTGTTTGTGTGAATATATGAACATTTTTTTTTTTAGCAATTTGAGACCATTTCCCATTAAAATCCTGTGTTTTTGAAGCATTTTTAACTGTCATAGTGCCACCTATGGTCCGATCTCCATGAAACTTTGAATGCTTGTTAAGAGTCATCTGACATATGTTCTCACCAATTTTTGTAAAGTTTTGAGTTTTTGTTTAGGTTTTATAGGCTTTTAGGTATGTGTGGCCATGCCCCTTTTTTAAATGACCCCGTTATAGCTAACCGAAGGACAAAATACATTTTTTTTGATAATTATTGATCTAGAGTGTCTGGAGAACTGCACTTCTGTGGTTTGATCGAGATTGAGCAAAACACCTAGGACTAGTTTGCAAAAGTAGGCTTTTAACATATTTGTGAATATTTAATGAACGATTTGATTGACAGCAATGGTTCTTGAGGCAAAGTTGCTTAGCATGAGGAGATCTATCAAATGATATGGATATTGTGTGGATGTGTGAAACACCATGTGATTATATAGGCAAAAAAACTTGTTAGTGCCAACTAGTGGCCGATTTCTTTCAAAATTCTTACAGACCTTTAGGGCCATGAGTCGAACATGCCCAGTGAGTTTTGTTCTGAGTGGCCTCTGTTAATCTTGTCTAATAGGTGCTCAAAATTAATTGGCCGATGGCGGCCATGTTTTTTGAGATACACCAATGTCTTTATAGACCTTTGTGGCACATTGGACAGGACCGCTCTTTGACTTTGTTTGGAACACTCAAATTGAGTTAATGGCTACTCCGGGTCCGAAAAACGGTGCTTTTATAGGTCTCAAAATAGTCTCAGCTTACCGCTAATTCATAAGGAAATCACTCCAAAATACATCTATGATCGCCAAAGCCTTTTGGAAATCGGCAATTCATACAACCACCAACTCGCACCGGCGACAACTGAGAAGCTCCAAGGCCTTTGCTTACTGCTAAAGCCGAACCCCAAGACCATGGCCTCGTCCACTGACGCTACCCACACAAAGCGGCGGCGCCGGCGGTGTGTGACGGGACAGAAGCGTGGCTCTGCCTGAACAAAGCAGCGGCGGCAGCGCCGGGGGTGTGAGAGGGGACAGAAGCGTGGCAAGCGCGAAGGCATACGAGCTAGGCTAAGGGCTAACCCCACCAGACCAGCTCTTCCAACACTCATACTCAGTCGCTCTACGTTGCATGAGGCAAGAGATTGTTAGGTGTTTATTTTCACTGAAACATGGCTAAACGACAACATTCCTGACTCCGCCATTCAAATGCACAGGCTAACCTGCTACTGAGCGGACAGAGATACAGCACTGTCTGGTAAGACTCGCAGGGGAGGACTGTGTGTTTATATCAACAAGGAATGGTGTAACAATGCTGTGGTAGTGACAAAACACTGTTCATCGCTGGTGGAGTTTATGCTTGTGAAGTGTTGGCCGTTCTATCTCCCACGGGAGTTCACAGCCATTGTTATTGTCGTGGTTTACATCCCGCCGTGTACAAAGGCTAAGGACGCGCTTCGCAAGCTGTACAGCGGCATCAGCGAACAACAAACAAATAACCCCGATGGCTTTTTCATCATTGCCAGTGACTTTAATCACGCAAACTTAAAGTCAGTTTTGCCAAAGTTCTACCAACATGTGAACTTTGGAACAAGGGGAAACAACACTCTGGACTTGGTTTACACAACAGTAAAAAACAAAGCTGAACCCCGCCCCCACCTCTGATACTCAGACCACGTCTCTGTTATGCTAATCCCAGCAAACAGACCACTTCTCAAACTTACCAAACCTTTTCAAAAACAGATCACAGTATGGCCAGATGATGCCACCTCAACACTACAGGACACAGACTGGAACATGTTCAGAGAGGTGGCCACCTACAACAACCACACAGACCTGTATGAGTACACTGAAACTGTGACTGCTTACATCAAAAAGTGCATTGATGATGTGACAGTCACCAAGACCATCACCACACGTGCAAACCAGAAGCCGTGGATGACAGCAGAGGTTCGTGGGCTGCTAAAGACCAGAGATGATGCATTCAGATCAGGAGACAAAGCAGCCTTAAAAACAGCAAGAGCAAATCTGTCCCATGGCATCAAGCAAGCAAAACGCTTGTATGCACAAAAAATAAATAATCACTTTACTGACAGCAAAGACACACAGAGCCTGTGGCAAGCCATTCAGACCATCACTGATTACAAGCCAGGCCTGCGATGACGACACAACCTTCTCAGACGCACTCAATGAGTTCTATGCACGTTTAAAATGCAGAATGACACACCTGCACAAAAACTACTCACACCTCCCAACAACCAGGCACTCTGTCTGTCTCCAGCCAATGTAAGGAAGACTCTATCCAGGGTTAACCTACGAAAGGCTGCGGGTCCTGACAACATACCTGGCCATGTACTGAGAGACTGTGCTGAACAGCTGACGGATGTCCTAACAGATATCTTCAACACCTTGCTGAGCCAGGCAATCGTCCCCACATGTCTCAAATCCACCTCCATATTTCCAGTTCCAAAGAAGTCCCCTGTGTCTTGTCTGAATGACTACCATCCCATAGCACTGACTCCAATCATGATGAAGTGCTTTGAGAGGTTAGTTATGCGCAATATCAAAACCAGCTTCCCCAACACACTTGATCCACTCCAGTTTGCATACCGTCCAAACCGCTCCACGGACGATGCCATTTCCTCCACCCTCCACCTGGCTCTTACTCACTTAGAAAACAAAGACTCTTATGTTAGAATGCTGTTCATTGACTTCAGCTCAGCATTCAATTCAATAATCCCACAACAGCTCATCAATAAACTAAACCTTCTGGGCCTTAACACCTTCCTCTGTAATTGGATCCTGGACTTCTTAACTGGAAGACCTCAGTCAGTCCGTGTTGGCCGCAACACCTCGAGCACTACCACACTGAGTACAGGTGCCCCACAGGGCTGTGTTCTCAGCCCGCTGCTCTTCACGCTGCTTACCCACGACTGCACTGCCAAGTTCAGCTCCAACCACATCATCAAGTTTGCTGATGACACAATGGTGGTAGTTCTCATCAGCAACAATGATGAAACACACTACAGAGAGGAAGTGGCGCAACTGGTGTGGTGCAAACAACCTGTCCCTCAATGTGAGTAAGACAAAGGAGGTTGTGATGGACTTCAGGAGGAACTCTGTTGACCACCCCCCATCGACAGCTTGGCTGTGGAGAGAGTCAACAGCACCAAATTCCTGGGGGTGCACATCACGGAGGATCTCACCTGGACCACCAACACCATGTCACTCTCCAAGAAGGCACAACAGCGCCTACACTTTCTCCGTCAGCTAAAAAAAAAGGGCATGTCTCCCTCCACCCATCCTCACCACATTCTACAGGGGAACCATTGAGAGTGTGCTAACCAGCTGCATCACTGTCTGGTACGGGAACTGCAGTGCTGCTGACCGCAAGACCCTACAACGGACAGTGAACACAGCTGCAAAGATCATCGGTGCCCCTCTCCCCTCCCTTCTGGACATTTTCCTTGCACGATGCTCAGGTAAAGCCACCAGTATTGTGAAGGTCCCCACCCACCCCTCCCATCATCTCTTCCAGCTCCTGCCATCAGGAAGACGCTACAGGAGCATCAGAGCCCGCTCTGCAAACTGCTCAACAGCTTTTTCCCCCAGGCTGTGAGAGCCCTCAATTCCAAAAAAAAAAAAAAAAAAACTCAAAACACAATTTTTGCAATTCTGAGTGCGCTACACACAGGTGAGTGGGCTGGACAAACCACCTGTAGTAACGCATTCTTTCATCTCTATATGCACCAGACACTTTCCTTTAAACACTACATGTACACAGAAAACATTGTGCACCTCTGAGTGTGCTACCTACAGGTGAGTGGGCTAGACAAACCACCTGTAGAAACAGTCATTTCTCTCTATGCACCAGACACTTTCTTATTAACACTTATTAACATTACAAGGCCCTAATAAGGACTTACAAATGTTTACTTGTCAACGCACCACAAATCTTTTTGCACTATTTGCATCTTAACCTTTAAATACCTCTTCTGCACATTATCATGCACAGTTATTATGTAAACTACTTGTATAGTCTGTCTTAGGTTATGTGTATGTATACTCAATTATTTATAGTATATGTATAGTTACATGTATAGGTTTAAAAAATTGTTTCTACGTCTAGTGTATTTATGTACATATTTGTTTATTTATGTAGCACCGTGGTCCTGCGAGACACAACATTTCATTCCACTGTATGTCCACACATGTAGCGGAATGACAATAAAGCTTGACTTGACTTGACTTGATAGTAAACTGTGGTACGAGAAGTGGTCAAGCTCCCTCTAGTGGTACACAGAGGAAGTTACCGCATTTTGCCTTGGTGTGACTTCTCACTTTTTGCAGACATTGCAAAGGCAGAGTACACTAACTTCGAAATAGTCGTAAAAATCAAGTTTGAGCTCACAGTTTTTAAATGTAGATAATGTAGATCACAGCTTTTAAATGTTTCATTGCTAGAACATCTAATTGCCAAATTTCCAGTGTCCTACTGGAATATTCACTATCCAGGGGACATTTCTGCACTGAAATTGGGCAAAAAACCTAGGAGTAGTTCGCAAAAGTAGGTTTTGAATTTACTTCAAAATGGCGGAAAAACTGGGCCCTGTTGAGCGAATCTGATTTTCTAGGCTTTTTATCATTTTGACCCAGGGATTCTTTTTTAGTCTATGATAAACGGTCTAGGAGATATGAGCGATTTCACAATTTTGTTCGCTGTAGTGCCACCTATAGGCCGATTGGGCTGAGACTTTGATAGGTTCTCCCCAAATTGGGGTCTACCATCTGGCCAAGTTTGAAGTCTCTACGCCTTACGGTTTGATCTGCACAATCAGTTTTACGGCAGAAAAAAAAAAAAAAAATCCTTACAATTACAATAGGGTTTCAGCACTACGTGCTCAAACCTCTAAAAACTTTTGAAATGATGTACTTTACATGTAATGAATCTAGAATATACGAAAGTTTCATTTTTTTATTTTCATATTTTTTTCAAGTTCCATATATATATATATATATATATATATATATATATATATATATATACATACACACACACACACACAGTAGTCAACATTTTAAGTCGATCAGAAACTTTCATCAGAAAGTTCAGAATCTTGCCTGGGGTATATTTATAACAGTATGACAAAAATCATCAGGAAATTAAGCAAAGATGATGTTCCATGAAGATTTTTAGTAAATTTCCTACCATAAATATATCAAAACTTAAGTTTTGATTAGTAATATGCATTATTAAGAACTTCATTTGGACAACTTTAAAGGTGATGTTCTCAATATTTTGATTTGTTTGCAACCTCAGATTCCAGATTTTCAAATAGCTGCATCTCTGCCAAATATTGTCCTATCCTAACAAACATACATACATCAGTGGAAAGCTTATTTATTCAGCTTTCAGATTATGTTTAAATCTCGATTTCGAAAAATGTACCCTTATGACTGGTTTTGTGGTCCACGGTCACATATATAGTTCATAAAAGGGAAATTAAATTGTCAAGAGAAATTAAATTAATTTATATATATATTTTTTTGTTTTTTTGTTTGTTTGTTTTTTTAAGGAAACATTGTTGGAGTTATCATTCATTTGCTTGTTAAAAATATCACAAAATATCACATAAAATACATTTTCTTACCTGGAAGATCCACAAGAAATTGCTGTGCTTTGGGTGAGTCTGGTCATCTATTGTCTCATATTGAAACCTGTTAACAAATTAATATAAAACACCACATTTCCATGCAAAAGATCACAGAAATCTCCTGTAAACATTTTTTTGCAAAGAGAAAAAAATATAGTTAGCTGTGAATATTTGAAAAAGTTTCATGATCAGTAACCAGTACTAGTTTACAGGATGTGTACAATTGTTTAAAGAAAACATGACAGATCAGGAAAAACACATTTCTAAACACATTTCTATCACAGAATGCCATGATCTTTGAAATAAGCATAGCACTAAAGAAAATACTGAGACTGTCCCTGTTCAAAAGCATACTCTTGTAATATAGCATACGTCCCCTTTTGGCTTACAGTCTTTTGTGAGTATCATGAGCTGTCGATGAGGCCCTTTATTTTATAAAGATGATAAAGCTGCCCAATCTTTCTGCCAAAAAGCCTCAATGTTCCATTAATTCTTACCTTGCATGCACATTTGAGATTTCTCCAAAGTTGCTCAATGATATTGAGATCAGGAGGCTTTGGTGGCCACTATAGAACTTTCACTTTTTCTTTTGTTTCCACTTTAAGGTCGACTTGGCCTTTTGTTTTGTATTATTGTCATGTTGGAAAGTCCAAGTGCATCCAATGTACAGCTTCATGGCTAATAAAAGCTAATTGTAAACTATCATATTTTCTAATAACATGCTGCATTTATGTTGCCTTATCAATTCTGCTGTAACCCCCTATTATTACTTTTTACTTATTCTTCACATAAATATGTTGGGTGGACCAACCGTCAGTCTGAGTGGGGCAGTGCCACCCTGGCCCCAATGTAGCCTCGCTACTGCTTCGGATATTTTATTATATACTTTTCCTGACTAAAGTTGAGAAATTAGCAAACACAACAATATAATGTACAATATATGAAATACCTTTTGATAGATGGTGTTTCCTTATTGAAGTCTGGGACGTTACCTTTTGAACAATCACTCTTCACAGATACAGAGCTGAACAGGAGTGAGCCTGATCTTACACTAATGACATGGAAAAAAAGAGAGAGAGAGAGAGAGAGAGAGAGAGAATATTTTAGTCATCTTACCTGTTTTAGTCTACTATTAGTCAAGTAAATCTACAGTAAATTTAGTCAACTAAAATCTAATGGGTTTAGTGTTGGGAGTAACACATTACAAAAGTAACAATATTACAGTAGTATACTTTATGCTGTAACGCAGTAATATAATGCATTTCTAATAAAATTTGAGTAATATTATTACTCTTACAATCTCACAGTCCTGGCGCCAGGACACGTGACTTGGTGGACTTTTTTCGGGGGGAGTGTCTAAAGGTGGAGGGATGTGGGTGTATTCTATATTAATAAAAAAATTGTCAGATTTTAATTTAAAAGATTATTGCAGCTTTCTTTACACACCAGAGCATTTAACAAACTCACAAACATTAGTATGTATTTAACATATGTCTTTTTTTCTAGTAATGGCTGAAACATTATTTTATGTGATTGAAAACACTGAATAGTTGTGATATACAGTGCCCTCCACTAATATTGGCACCCTTGGTAAATATGAGCAAAGGTGGCTGTAAGAATAAATCTGCATTGTTTATCCTTTTAATCTTTCATTCAAAAAATTCACAATATTCTAACCTATCATTTAAGTAAAACCATGGAAAGCAGGGGGAAAATCTCTTTATGAAATAAATGTTTTTCTGTAGTTCATGTTGACCACAATTATTGGCACCCAATTATTGCAATGTCCTTTATTCAAGATAACAGTTCTGTGTTTTCTTCTTTAATGCCTGAAGAGTTTGGAGAACACCTGACAAGAGATCAGAGACCATTCCTTCATACAGAAACTCTTCAGATCCTTTAGTTTCCCAGCTCCATGCTGGTGCTTCTTCTCTTCAGTTCACCTCACGCATTTTCTATAGGGTTCAGATCAGGCAACTGGGACGGCAATGGCAGAAGCTTCATTTTATGCTCAGTGACACATTTATGTGGTGATTTTGATGTTTGATTTGGATCACTGTCCTGATGGAGGATCCAACCACAGCTCATTATAGAACTTCTAACAGATGCAGTCAGGTTTACATTTTTTATCTCTTGGTATTTGCTAGAATCCATGATGCCATGTATCTGAACAAGATGTCCAGGACCTATGACAGAAAAATAAGCCCACAACATTAAAGATCCAGCAGTATATTTAACCATGGGCATGGGGTACTTTTTGTACCAAACCTGTCTTGAGTGTTTGCTGCCAGAAAGCTCTTTTTTTTAGTTTACATCTGACCACAGAAGCCAGTCCCATTTGAAATTCAAGTTGTGTCTGACAACTGAATACACTGGAGTTTGTTTTTGGATGAGCAAGGAGGATTTTTCTTAAAACCCTCCTGAACAACATGTGGTGACGTAGGGGCTGTTTGAATTTTTTTTTTAGTCTTTTGGCCCCAAGACTCAACTAATCTCTGCAATTCTCCTACTGTGATCCTTGGAGAATCTTTGGACACTTAAACTCTCCTCCTCACCATGGATTAGGACGATATAGACACACGTCCTTTTCCAGGCAGATTTGTAACATCTTTAGTTTAATTTGAATTCTTAATTATTGTCCTAATGATAGAAATTGGGATTTTCAATCCTTTGGCTCTTTTCTTACAGCCATTTTCTATTTTGTGAAGCTCAACAATCTTGTTCTGCACATCAGAACAATATTATTTGGTTTTATTCCTTGTGATGGATGATTAAGGAAATTTGGCCTTTGTGCTCCTCATATTTATAATCCTGTAAAACAGGAAGTTATTGCTGGACAATATACTCCTAGTCATTCTAGTGTGCTAAATAAATGCAAATATGAATGGGAATATACTTCAGAGATATTTTACTCATTATAATTTCTAAGGGTGCCAATAATTGTGCCCAACATGCATATGAGAAAAACATTTATTTCATAACGTAAGTTTCCCCCCACTTTTAATTGTTTTACTTCAATGAAAGGTTAGCATTTTGAGAATTTTTTGTGAATTTTTTGAATGTAAGATCATAAAGATAAACAAAGCAGATTTATTTTCAAAGCAGATTTATTTTCATAGCCGTCTTTGCTCATATTTACCAAGGGTGCCAATATTAGTGGAGGGCACTCTAGGCTAAAAGCACTGAGCGTGTCTATCTGGCTCAGCGCCAGACAAGGCGCAAAATCATGTTTGCATTTAGCAGTGAAAGTTTAAATAAAGTCGGGTTAAGTTTAAATAAATCGTCGGGTTTGGGGGGTTGGAGCTGGTCAAATTGAATCTGAGGTGGCACAAATCAGATCGGAGAGGTACCCCTTGGTTGAAATCGCATTCAGTCCAGCTTTTTGCGTTTAAAATCGTATTCCGGAGGTGAAGGGGTCCGTCCTTCAGATCATTGCAGGAGGGGCTTCAGGATGTCAAGCCCGACATGGATGATTTCCAGACATCATGATCAGTGATTTATTGTTTAATTTAGTCAGGTTTCAGTTGAAAAAATGGCTAACACAACAGTATAAGGTGCACAACACATGAAATACCTTTTGATAGATGATGGTGTTTCCTTATTGAAGTCTGGAACGTTCCCTTTTGAACAGTCACTCTTCACAGACACAGAGCTGAACACATGTGAGCCTGATCTTACACTATTGACACACACGCACACACACACAAAGTATTTAAGTCATCTGAATTGTTTTACTCTACTTTTAGTTGACTAAACATATAGTAGGTTTAGTGAACTAAAACCTAATGGGTGCTGATCAGCCTGAGCTCGAGCCAAGCATATTTACTCAAGTGAAGAGGAAGATTTACCAGACATCATATTCAGTGATTTGTTGTTTAATTTAGTCAGGTTTCAGTTGAAAATTTAGCTAACACAACAATATAAGGTGCACAACACATGAAATACCTTTTGATAGATGATGGTGTTTCCTTATTGAAGTCTGGAACGTTCCCTTTTGAACAGTCACTCTTCACAGACACAGAGCTGGACACATGTGAGATTTTAGTCATCTGAATTGTTTTAGTCTACTTTTAGTTGACTAAATCTGTAGTAGGTTTAGTGAACTAAAACCACATGGGTGCCGATCAGCCTGAGCTCAAGCCAAGCATATTTGGGTAATTCCATAAAATATGTGCTTTTTGCATCCCTGAGAAAGGGATGCAAACATAGAATTAATATAACAACAAATACATTTGTGATTTAAAAAAAAACATAATAATATTATGTATTCTTTCATCAATATTGCATCAAAAAAAGTTAATTAAATATTATTTGAAATAATTTAAAATAACATTTATGCTGATAAGGTTAAGGATTTGGGCCTGTCCCTCACTATAAATTTTCTTTTTCAGCAGGACTTTTAATTTACAAAATAAAGGCAAAATGTTACAAAAATCATATTTGCATATTGTTCTAAACACAGTCTCATTGTTAAGTTTTTTTTTTTTTTTTTTTTTTTTTTTTTTTTTTTTCTTTAAACTATAAATCACTTTATTGGTGTCCACTGATTTCATGTCAGCCCTGTTACCCTCATCAAACAAAAAAAAAAAAAAAAAAAATAGTAAAGTAATGGTACATTCTCATTCTAGGAGCACAAGCATGTTTCTGTTACCACTTTTAACATGTAAATTTAAACAATTAGCTATTACATTTAATATAATCAATATCAACAAGTAACATCCTTTCAAAGTGTACAACATGTGCTTTTGTGAACTTGAATATTAGCAATTAGCAAATTAGTTTGAAATGGTCAAACCTGTTACTGTCAGCCCTGTTAATTTTGGGAGTAACATGTTTTGACATGTGGGTAATGGGGATGACATTACACTCTAAACCCAGATAAGTTGAATTTACTTAAAATTGAGGAAACTGGTTGTCCTAAAAAATGTACGTTATGTAAACTTCTTACATAACGATTTAATAACTTAAATCTCACTTGTGATTATATACGAATTCAAAAACGAGGACAATATGTTTTTGTATTTTAATTGTTGTGGGATTAACATCATAATTGATAATTACAGGGATGAGTGAGTTTGAGGTTGTTTATACAATTCAACAAAAATCACACAATGAAAAATACCAAACATCAAAACAGTAGGATTAGGGTGAATTCAGGTAAAGTGGAAATGGGCCATCCCTTATTTATTAAAAATTATTCTGCATCCTAATTCAAAACAACACAAGATTCATTAACAAATATTATTAGACAAATATATTTAACAAATTAACAAATGTATTTAAAAATATAACCGATAGGTTATGTAGTTATGAGTAAAATAAATCATCTGTAAATTTGGCTTAGAATGTAGAGCCTGGTTTATACCACTAGCCATGTCAGCATGAGCGCGAAGGTGCGCGCAGCTCGCGGCAAAAATGACGAGAATATTGAGGAAACGATAGTGGATGGAGGAATTTGGTTTTCAAGCTAAAGTTAAAAAAAAACATGCAAGCATTCACATGCAAGTTTAACTTTTCTTTTTGTTTTCATTTTGAAAAGCTGTCATTTACCTCACGTTACGTTATGGAGGCTTTCTTTTAATTTTATTTGATTTTATTTGCTAAACATTCTGTAATTTTTTAGTTGGTATAGGCTAATGCAGCATGTGATGTTTGCCATCCTTCATCTTATTCGTTGTGTAGCCTGTTTTATTGTTGTTACGCTTTTAATAAAGAATTGGCTACCAAAGAATCCATCCTTTGTTTTAGTCTTTAAAAGTGAAAGACAAAACAGACAATAATCTTTTCTCGTAAAACGTGACAAGATCGCGAACTTATAGCAAAAGAGGAACTCCCATTGGCTGTAGGTCCGGGTCGCTAAAGACCCGAATATATAAAAGTGATTGGCGAAACAGTCATGCATTGGCATAAAAATACCAAAACATGAGGTAGAAAAATAGTCCTAAAATAATAAATTATAGCCTGATGTGGCACAATGCAATTTATTATCATTTAAAGTTGTCTTCATTTCATGAAATTTAATAAAGAACTTTTGTTTAAACTTATTTTATATTATTTATTTTATTTTTTTCCAAGTGGAAAAGGGAACAATTTTGTGGAATGGCCCATGTGCTCATGTGAAGAGGATGATTTTTATTAATGTATTATTTAGTGGAAAGTGTGTTAAATTGAAAGCCTGGTTTAAATAATACTTGAGCATTCAAATACATCACAATGGAAATGTGGACTCGTGCCACACTGCATTATATAAGTATTTACAAATTTTAAAAACTCATTTTATATTCATGGAGAAAATGTCTATTAACCTGTATGGTAATACAAATAAAATTAAGGTTTGATATTAAGGTTTAATCTTAGAATTAAATAAAACCACTCATAAAGATAGAAGAACATGGAATTATTTTCAAATAAAGACCAATTGCTGTATATGCATTCTTTATAACTTCTTTACATCTTAAAGGTATAAAGATAAAGATATCTTTATATCTTTATATCATACAACATCCAATCTTCACGTTAGTGAGTGAAAAGACGTGCCAGGGACTTGCCTTTTTAAAGTGACACAAGAATCACATTAAATACCTTTTGGTAGATGTTGGTGTTTTCTCCCTTTGGTCCGGAACACTACCTTTTGAACAGTCATTCTTCACAAACACAGAGTTGGACACATGTGAGCCTGATTTTAAACTAATAGACACAAAGAAAGAAAAGAAAAGAAAAGAAAAGAAAAGAAAAGAAAAGAAAAGAAAAGAAAAAAAACATTTTACTACAAAGACTTAATGGCACAAATGTTAAATAAAGCATTGCTGTGCATTTTTCCTTCTCATGACTGGATATATTAAAATACTGCATGACCTATTTTTTATGGTGAATTTAATGCCTCCTTGTGGCTACTTATGTAAATCGTGTTACTGAAAGAAAACGATCAAGGTTACCTGTTCATGTTCAGTGATACATTGTTTTACTCAATCAGGTTTCAGTTGAGAAATTAATTAACACAATGATATAATACACAACACATGAAATACCTTTGGGCAGATGATGGGGTTTGCTCACTGAAATCTGGAACATCTTTTGACTGGTCAATGTTCACGTACAGAGAGCTGGACGCATCAGAGCCTGATTTTATGCTAACGACACAAAGAACAGAGAGAAAAACACTTTAGGATTTTATCTGTGTCTGATATCAGTTCACTTTTTGTCTCTATCTACATAAACACATGTTAAAATACTAAGAAAGAAATAAAAATAAAATACTGGCAGCAGGTTTGCCAGCCAATTACTGTAATGTTTACAGCAGCAGTGTTGTAATTTAATTTACAGCATTATCCTGTATTTCCTGATTACAGCAAATAACTTGTTTTTTTTTTTGTTTTGTTTTTTTGCACATTGCTGTGTTACGGTAAACTACTTTAATTTAAAAAATAACCTATAGGTTATGAGTAAAATAAATCATCTGTAAATTCGGCTTCGAATGTAGAGCCTGGTTTATACCACTAGCCACGTCAGCATGAGCGCGAAGGTGCGCGCACCTCGCGGCAAAAATTATGCGAATATTGAAGAAACGATGGTAGACAGAGGATTTTGGTTTTCAAGCTAAAGTAAAGTAAAGTGGAAAAATAAGCATGCCATTATTCACTTGCAAGTTTCACTTTTCTTTTTGTTTTCATTTTGAAAAGCTGTCATTTACCTCACGTTACGTTATGGAGGCTTTCTTTTAATTTTATTACATTTTTTTGCTAAACATTCTGTAATTTTTTAGTCGGTATAGGCTAATGCAGCATGTGATGTTTGCCATCCTTCATCTTATTCGTTGTGTAGCCTGTTTTATTGTTGTTACGCTTTTAATAAAGAATTGGCTACCAAAGAATCCATCCTTTGTTTTAGTCTTTAAAAGTGAAAGACAAAACAGACAATATTTTTTTCTTGTAAAATGTGACAAGATCGCGAACTTATAGCAAAAGAGGAACTCCCATTGGCTGGATATGTAGGTCCGGGTCACTAAAGACCCGAATATGCAAAAGTGATTGGTGAGAAAGTCATGCATTTAAGGGTTAATGTAAACAGTATCATGCAAACAGATATGTGCAGAGAAAGAATGCATCTCCTGTCATCCCTGTGACTCCGACATCAATCCTGTTACTGTCATTAATTTCATAAAAATTGTAAAAATGATATTTGATACAGCCTTCCAAGTTTTCCATTGTAAATCTAACTTTTTTTTTTTTTTTTTAAATTTCGTTTGTATTTTTATTTTAAATATCTCTCTTCTAATAATATGTTTTTTCTAAATTGACATGTGGTCAATGTCCAAAATTAGGATGTTTTTGATCACTTTACTGACAAATATAGAAATATAGGGGGGGGAAATCCAATATGTGAAACAATCCCAGTGAAAAGAGGAACTAAAATGCTGCTCATATATGTGAAAAACATTCACATAATTCTAATTAAAACTATAGTATATAGTAGCGCTTGTGTCTGTAACAGGGCTGACAAAAATACCAAAACATGAGGTAGAAAAATAGTCATAAAATAATAAATTATAGCCTGAGATGGCACAATAGAATTTCTTATCATTTAAAGATGTCTTCATTTCATGGATTTTTAAAGAACTTTTGATTTATTTTATTTTATTATTATTTTTTTTTCCAAGTGGAAAAGGGAACAGTTTTGTGGAATGGCCCTTTTGCTTATGTGAAGAGGATGATTTTTATTTATTTATTTATTTAGTGGAAAGTGTGTCAAATACAAAGCCTGGTTTAAACAATACTTTAGCATTCAAATACATCGCAGTGGAAATGTGGACTCGTGCCACACTGCATTATATAAGTATTTAAAAATTTCAAAAACTCATTTTATATTCAAGGAGAAAATGTCTATTAACCTGTATGGTAATATAAATAAAATTAAGGTTTAATATTAAGGTTTCATCGTAGAATTAAATAATACCACACTAATACAAGAACATGGAATTATTTTCAAATAAAGACCAATTGTTGTATATGCATTCTTTATAACTTGATATCTTTATATCTTTAAATCATACAACATCCAGTCTTTCACGTTAGTCAGTGAAAAGACTTGCCAGAGACTTGCCTTTTTAAAGTGACACAAGAATCACATTAAATACCTTTTGGTAGACGTTGGTGTTTTCTCCCTTTGGTCCGGAACACTACCTTTTGAACAGTCATTCTTCACAAACACAGAGTTGGACACATGTGAGCCTGATTTTAAACTAATGGACACAAAGAAAAGAAAAGAAAACAAAAAGAAAAGAAAAGAAAAGAACATTTTACTACAAAGACTTAATGGCACAAATGTTAAATAAAGCATTGCTGTGTGTTTTTCCTTCTCATGACTGGATATATTAAAATATTGCATGACCTATTTTTTATGGTGAATTTAATGACTCCTTGTGGCTACTTATGTAAATCGTGTCCGTTAGAAAACGATCAAGGTTACCTGTTCATGTTCAGTGATACATTGTTTTACTCAATCAGGTTTCAGTTGAGAAATTAATTAACACAATGATATAATACACAACACATGAAATACCTTTGGGCAGATGATGGGGTTTGCTCACTGAAATCTGGAACATCTTTTGACTGGTCAATGTTCACGTACAGAGAGCTGGACGCATCAGAGCCTGATTTTATGCTAACGACACAAAGAACAGAGAGAAAAACACTTTAGGATTTTATCTGTGTCTGATATCAGTTCACTTTTTGTCTTTATCTACATAAACACATGTTAAAATACTAAGAAAGAAATAAAAATAAAATACTGGCAGCAGGTTTGCCAGCCAATTACTGTAATGTTTACAGCAGCAGTGTTGTAATTTAATTTACAGCATTATCCTGTATTTCCTGATTACAGCAAATAATGTTTTTTTTTTTTTACATTGCTGTGTTACGGTAAACTACTTTAATTAAAAAAAATAACCTATAGGTTATGAGTAAAATAAATCATCTGTAAATTCGGCTTCGAATTTCATCTTAGAATTAAATAAAACCACTCATAATGATACAAGAACATGGAATTATTTTAAAATAAAGACCAATCTTTCACATTAGTGAGTGAAAAGACGTGCCAGGGACTTGCCTTTTTAAAGTGACACAAGAATCACATTAAATACCTTTTGGTAGATATTGGTGTTTTCTCCCTTAGGTCCGGAACACTACCTTTTGAACAGTCATTCTTCACAAACACAGAGTTGGACACATGTGAGCCTGATTTTAAACTAATGGACACAAAGAAAAGAAAAGAAAAGAAAAGAAAAGAAAAGAAAAGAAAAAAGAAAAAAAAAACATTTTACTACAAAGACTTAATGGCACAAATGTTAAATAAAGCATTGCTGTGCATTTTTCCTTCTCATGACTGGATATATTAAAATATTGCATAACCTATTTTTTATGGTGAATTTAATGCCTCCTTGTGGCTACTTATGTAAATCGTGTTACTGAAAGAAAACCATCAAGGTTACCTGTTCATGTTCAGTGATGCATTGTTTTATTCAATCAGGTTTCAGTTGAGAAATTAATTAACACAATGATATAATACACAACACATGAAATACCTTTGGGCAGATGATGGGGTTTGCTCACTGAAATCTGGAACATCTTTTGACTGGTCAATGTTCACGTACAGAGAGCTGGACGCATCAGAGCCTGATTTTATGCTAACGACACAAAGAACAGAGAGAAAAACACTTTAGGATTTTATCTGTGTCTGATATCAGTTCACTTTTTGTCTCTATCTACATAAACACATGTTAAAATACTAAGAAAGAAATAAAAATAAAATACTGGCAGCAGGTTTGCCAGCCAATTACTGTAATGTTTACAGCAGCAGTGTTGTAATTTAATTTACAGCATTATCCTGTATTTCCTGATTACAGCAAATAAATTTTTCTTTTTTTTACATTGCTGTGTTACGGTAAACTACTTTAATTTGTGTATTCTATACATTCTGTATATATTTTCCAGATTGCTGAATATTAATGACTGCCAATTGCAACAATATTTTAAAGTACTGTATAGTGTGAAACTCAGTGCACATCTTTGACACATCTTAATCTTGAAAAACAGGTCAAATTTTATTTAACATATCACTCTCAAACATGCATAAAAGAAATGTCATAGAACAGTGCATTTAGTACTATTTTGAATTCCAAAATAAATTTGGCATGAACATATTTGCTTGAAACATATATTACCCCGCATAACTTAAAGTGCAACCATAACCATAAGTTTAACCAAAATTTTGCCAAAGTTTAACCAACAGCAAGTTAACCAACATGGTCATAATTAAATGGTTCTAAATACCACAAAGACAGTGATGAATTTTCACAATTTCATTAACAGTTCAACTTGGCCAGACAACAAAGTCCCAAGTGAGTCCAACAAAATTTATGATCAAAAAAAGGAAACCAGTTCAGCTCTAGATGCTGTCCCATCCAAAGAGTGGCTAAAATATTGAAAACGAACAAAGAGGACAATACATTAGATTTTTTTTTACAAAACAATGATACAGTCAGATACAGACAGAGTGATGACAGATACAGTCAAAGACAGATAACTGTTACAGTTAGATACAGATAAACTGCCATTAAAATGTCTGGGAGATCAGTATGATTTTTAATGTTCTTTAAAAAAAACAAAAACAAAAAAACAAAAAAAAACAAAAGTGTCATATGCTCATCAAGCCTGCATTTATTTAAACAAACAATACAAGAAAAAAACAGTAATATATATATATATATATATATATATATATATATTTTTTTTTTTTTTTTTTTTTTTTACTTAAAATATTTAACTTTAATTTAAAATACATTTTCTATTTTACTAAACTTTAAAATATAATTTTGCATCTGTGATGCAAAACTGAATTTTTAGCATTGTTACACCTGTGTTACATGATCTTTCAGAGATCATTCTCATGTATTATCAATTTGCTGATTAATTGTCAATGTTGTCAATGTTATTGTCAGTGTTATCAGTGTATGTTTTGGAGCCTGTGATACGTTTTCAGGATTATTTGATGAATAAGTTTAAAAGTTATTTTAAACAGAATAAGCAGTTATTTAAAATAGAAATTGTATGTAACAATAGAAGTCTTTACTATCACTTTCAATTTAACACATACTTGTTCGATAAAAGCAAAAATATAACTTAAAACTTTTTTTTTATCTTTTATCGATGTAAGAATCCTGAAAAAAAGTATTACAGGTCCAAAAAATAAATAATTAAAAATATAACAATAATGTGCACAATTGTTTCTAAAATTGATAATAAATCAGCATATTCCAATGATTTTTAAAGGATCACTTGAGTAATGAGAAGACTAGAGTAATGATGCTATTACATTTTAAAGTATATTAAAATAGGAAAAAAAAAAAAAAAAAAAAACGTATTAATATTTCACAACAGATTTTTTTTTCTGTATTTCTGTATTTTGATCAATTAAATGCAGTCTTGATGAGCAGAAGACACTTGTTTCAACATTAAACATAAAAGATGTAATAAAAGGAAAAAGGGGATCTTGGTGTGTGTGTGTACTTAATACAGTTCAAGCTGAAAACGTTTCAATTTGAAAAGAAGAGTGGCAACTTGGGTTCACTTCAACCGGTTTCTTCTGTACCATTTGCACTGTGGTTTTAGATGACACTTTTCCTATCAACTTCTTTGTTCCTCTTAAATACCTACAAATACAGTCAGGAAACAGACAATATGTAATTCACATTAGCTCTAGCTTTTGAGATATCTGAATCATTCTCCCTTAAAAATCGTCTCTCTTCTGAAGTTGAGAAACATCTTCTAACATATCTACATGTAAAATGCAGTTACTCAAATTCTTAGAGTGCAACCATTACCTTTGAATGAACTCCAAATCTCCATCTGTCTCCTCCTGGTAAGGTTACAGCGGAGTGAATATATGCTGCGAAAAGGCCAGACAGGAAGATGGGCTGGATTTACTCATTCTTTAAACCAAAAGTTAGCAAAAAGCTTTACAATCGAACAATAAGCGAATTAGCAAGTTATCATTCCTCGCACAGCTCGCTGCGTAAGTTAACCGCTTTAGCAGCACCGTTCAGAGTTTACGTGACATACACTGATCCTCGGTGAGCGGGATGACCGTGAGTTGCGAGACTTTAGTAACGTCATGTGCATTTCATTTCGGCGCCCGTATTAACAGATGACTGCCTGTGCAAATTTGATATACATCATAAAATAATCACGAGAAATTGTGCTGAACAACACAACGTTCCCGTGAATCACAACTGTTGTCAATAAAGCGTGTAATTCTTAAAGGAGAAGTCCACTTCCAAAAAGATTCACATACTCACCCCCTTGTCATCCAATATGTTTATGTCTTTCTTTCTTCAGTCGTAAAGAAATATTTTTTTAAGAAAACATTTCTGCATTTTTCTCCCCCTTTAATGGACCGATATTGTGCCTGGATTTTGAACTTCCAAAATGCAGTTTAAATGCGGCTTCAAACGATCCCAAATGCGGCTGTAAACGATCCCAGCGAGGAAGAAGGGTCTTATGTAACATAACGATCGGTTATTTCCATTAAAAAAAATACAATTTAAATACTTTTTAATATCAAACGCTTCTCTTGCCTTTCTCTCTCTGTGTATTCTGACTCAAGACAGTTACGGTATGTCAAAAGTTTACGCTAGATAAGACCCTTCTTTCTCGGCTGGGATCGTTTACAAACACATCTGGGATCGTTTGAAGCCGCATTTAAACTGCATTTTGGAAGTTCAAAATCAGGGCACCATATCAGTCCATTATATGGAGACTGAAATGTTCCCTCAAAAAACAGTTTATTTACGACTGAAGAAAGACAGACATGAACATTGTGGATGACAATGGGGTGAGTAAGTTATTTGTAAATTGTTGTTCTGGAAGTGGACTTCTCTTTTAACGTACAAACCAGAGATTTTCCACCTATGGCTGCTATAAGGCCGGGGAATGTGTGAAATACTCCCGCGTGCTGCTTACACCCGGCACAAGTCTCCCTCATGCCCCGTGGAAGGAGGATTTGTTAATTTGCAGTTACCGCGAATGAAGACACCTTCATGTACTACTGCAGTTAGCAAACATGAAAAAGAAAAACTGAAACAACTCACTTACCACAGTTGTGAATCATTCTTCTTGCCGCTCCCAAATGTCGACCGCTGAAGAAAATCCCACCTCTGTAAATTTGAAATTTACAGCTTGATGCTGTACATTTGTGTCAAACCACCACATGACCCCAGAGTGCAATGCTATTTACAGCAATATGCTGTATTGTAAGAAAAACAGCTCACTGCTATAAAATATTGCTGTTTATTGCTTTTTACAGCAATATAGAGTAGTTATAGTGTAGTTTAAAAGGTTAAAGTTCATTCTGGTTTACTGGCAGTGTTGCCACTAAACTGCCAACTGACTGGTTTTGAATTTGATTGCATGAGTCAAAATCATTTTGGGTGCGTGAACAAAATTTGGACTGGTTTGGGAGCAGTATGACATTTTTTTTTTTTTTTAAGACGCTGCAGTAAAGAATGGGAGAGCGATCAAACTCTCAAAACGGTGGTGAGAGATACTCAAAAGCTCTTTGTAACTGTAACACTGAGATCACAGATGAATGGAATTGACTACACTCTTCCCAGTTTTGACAGTGCAAATTTTTGTGTTATGTTCTAAAAATGTGTACTTCAAGAAATATATACTGTAGTTCTGTGCAAGTGTTACACAAAGGTAAGTGCATATTACTGTTGTTACATTTTTTTAACACAAATGACACAGTTTCAGCTGTTATGGTGGTGGTGTATTCATGAGTGTGTCACTGTCAACCCAAAAATTTAGTGCTTGTTGCACTAATGTTCTATGCGCCATTCACTTATACTGTTGATATACTTTTATTCTTGCTCATGTTTGTTTACTGTACTTGCTAAGTCTTGTTTTCCTATTGCACTGTTCTCCTGTCTAGGGAATTATAATTTTTATTTTTTTCATCAGTGACTACATTTTATTCAAACTGTAAATGGTGGTTCTACTTTTTACATTACAAAAGTTTATCATCAATTGTTATTTTTGTCGATGTACTTTAATCAGCTAATTGCAATGAATTGCAATATTAACTCATAGTCTAAAACCATATATTTATTAACTGTGAAACTGTCCCTGTGAAATACCCTTTTTGACATGTATGTTTTAAGGTATATTTTCCAGTAGTTTTCTTACCTCTGTTTCTGTGAGAGACTCTCAGACAGAGAGTACGAGTTGAGATGTGACATGGTGCAGCTCAACAGCTAAACACTGAGACCTTTGTGTCGCTGAAGACCATCATATGCTCATCATGACCTAAATATGACAATGTGACAATGAGATGAATATCATGATAGTTCAGAGGAATACATGATGAAACTAGTGATTAATGCTGAATTAACAAACAAACAATATGAAAAGAAAATAAGCTACAAATATATTGCCATTTACTGTTACTAAATGGTCTCGTAATGACTTCAGATCACTCCTCACAACACATGACTCTATATGTAAGTACATTACAAAGCAGATTAAAAACTGATAAAACACTGAGAAGGAAAAAATGGTCATATAAAGTTTTATATACATTAATTTATTAATATTTATGAACTTCTTGTATTGGTATACAATTTATTTTATTAATTTCAAATAATCCCACAACACTTAATTCTTTAAATGGGATGTACTTGATATGATATGTAAACTAAACAATAAAATCAGCAGCAACAGCAACATTTGGAAAATGAACAAGTTTAAAACATCTTTCATAACATGTTGGGGTTTATCGACTCCTCTAACCAGAACTGATTCGACCACAAAATACTTTCGATTTCACATTCTCTCTGAATTCCAAAATGGAAAATTACAATCTTGTTTTACCATTCTTTTTATTCAAATAGGTTTAGTTATTTCCTGCTTGTTCATTATTCTTCTTCAACAGCTGTAAGTTATAACTTCACAATTAAATCATACTTACATATATGAAATCCCTTCCTTTTCCCCCTAAATAACAGTAATCACATTAGTATTTAAACTTACCTGCAGTACTACAGACGGTCTTGTGCAGAAAAGTGCAGATTTTTGTTGTTGCTGTTGAAAGGCACCTGTGTGATTTGTTAGTGTTAGTGTTAGTAAAAATCAAATCCAGAATCTCTTTTATTACGGACTGGACTTTGATTTTTCATAACCTGCCTTTATCATCTTTTAATGATTTACAGCAGTTGGAAATTTTTTAGGTGGGGCACCACATCTAACAATTTTAGCATACATTATATTATTTATCCTAGTATAACGAAAGGAAAACTATTAAGACTCGAAATTTTTGAAATAAAGATAATTGTTTTATCAAGTTAAAGATAAAAATAAATGTTACGTTTGTTTCGACCATTTTCTATATATAAGTAACTACATAAAAACATTCTGAATTTGTTGAATGTGGTGATCTGAAGGCAACTCAACATGACCAGTAAACAGCTCCTCTGTCAGAATCAGTGCTGATGCCTGTATATGTATATAAACACCACTATGGTAAACTCCTATAAAAACATGCTTCTTCAGTGAGTGTCCATTATACAACACTTGCCAGACATGCAATCATACTGAAATGTGCTCATAAAGCTATCAGAGAGCGCACAAAACACAATTTGTTGAGTCAGCTTAAAATAATTTGTTACCCTGCAGCCTTAAAATTTTAAGTTCAGTCAACTAAAATAAGTTTAGTCAACTTGAAATGTTAAGTTGTACTAAGTAACACATTTGTGTTTGCTAAACTTAACAGATGGGTCAGTAACCCAGCTGCCTTAAAATTTTAAGTTGATTCAACTCAAATATCTAAGTTGTCACTTAGTATAATTTAACATTTCAAGTCGAATAAACTTTTTTTGAGTTGACTGAACTTAAAATTTGAAAGCAGCCAGGTTACAAATTATTTTAAGTTGACTCAACAAATTGTTTTTTACAGTGTACACAGTCTGTTTATCTGCACACCAAGGATAATAGACTTGTGTCTAATTATATGTATGTCACTGTCATTTTGAAAACTAATTTGGATTCATTAAAGCTAAATTTGAATATTAATATATTTAATATTTAATTCACAACAAATGTAAATTTACTAGTTCTCATTTTAATTTACAGTAAACCAATACCACTTACAAAAAACCTGACAAAATGGTAGTCTATTTTATTTACTCATTTATTTCCACATTATCTGTAAATTTTTGTTCTGGATGAGGACTTCTGTTAGTCTATAGGTTACGATTCATAATGAAGGCATACTATATACTTCTATAAACTAAATCAAATCAACATTAGGTGTGAACACCCTTTTGTCCCATGTAAACCTGCGCATGGTTTTTAGGTAACTTTGTAGGTAAGTTCCTTGAAGCGTCTTGGAAACATTGCCACAGTTCTTCTGGATTTAGTCTTAGTTTTTTTCTGTTTCTTCATGTCATTCCACACGGGCACAAATTTGTGCATGAAATGTGTGTACGAACGATTTTAAGAACAAATCATGATTCACCAAATATTTTGTAATAAAATTCATTTTAAATTTAGATTTAAATTTCTGATTTCGGAAGTGTTGGATCTGGCTTGTTCCTGCACAAATTTAGCTCTGGTTATATGTGCAGCAGTATTTCTTACATGCTCAAAGCAGCATGTTGTGGATGTATTAGCAATAGCAAGTCTCTGTACTCACATTAAACTATCGTATTTTGCACATTTGCTGACTTGAGTTCAGCGATTGTACATTAGGGCCAAAGTTGATGCACCTTAGTATGTGTACATGCATGCATTTTCAAGGGCTTTAAACTTGTCACAAAGATGATTTAATGTGACCCAAACTTGACCTGTACTGTTAAATTTACAGACCTCTCAGCACACAAGAGCAAAAGACAAAAGATGCATTAATTCCATTCAATTCAAGTTTATTTGTATAGTGATTTTCACAATACAAATCAGTGGTGACTATGTCAAGTTGATGTACATATGGCAGAAATGTAAAGTAAAAAATAATTTAAATAATGACACAATCAAACAGATGGTAAACACTATTACAGCAATAATTATGTTGCAGTCAAACTTATAGCAAAATTTGGAAGTTCTGTATGTTGTTTCAGGGTTGGCAACATCTGAGGTCCTCTCAGATACATAATTAATTATCAATTCTGAAATGTTGTTAAGTGAACAACAGACAAAACAGTAACAAAAACACACTTTTATTTTTTACTCTTAAATATTTTTGTTTTGGTCCAAAATTTCTAAATATTGTTAGAATCATTATATATATAAGAGCAGTATGATTAAAGATCATGAAGAGGGTGGTCTGATAATTTTCATAAATAATGAATCTTCATTTTAGTTTGAGATTCCTACAGCTATATTCAAAAAATGTGGTGAAATTAGTTTTTTGCTTCAGTGTTGTGGCTTGAGTGAGGGGGTCTGTGATTATTTGTTAATTCAATAAAAATTGATTTAGTAAATCAAATGAACAGTTGTGTGTCTGACTGGCCCAAACGCTACACTGTGTTTTGTTTGGTTTATTACTTGTATGAATGTTTGTTTTCTGTTGTTGTTTAAATATAATTTAATTTTGGGGGTTATTGTTCTTGTCTACATTAGGTCAAGAAAAAGAGACACCAAGAAGGTTCTTTCTGGTATTCTTCCTTTATTTATTTAAAGTTTACCAACTTCATTTACCTACCCTTTTCCTCAGGGTTCATGACTGCAGGATGGTTCCGGGGGAAGGGGTTTAACCCTTTAACTGTCACCGTCACATGCTTGGCGCTCTTTTTTTCGTTGTCCTTTTTCTCTATCAAATATTTTAGTAATCATCACAAATTATATATCATTTGAAAGCTTAGAAGCCCAAGAATCATCCTATGAAAACCATTTTGAAATCGGACATTGTGTTACCATGGAAATGATACTGTAAAATCTTTTGGCGGTCTCCTCCCCCTTAGCAGTGGTGTCAAGTGTCATATTACAAAATGCATTATGGTCTTTTAGAATCCAAACTTTTTATAATCTTGACAAAAAACATGTCATCGGAAAGGTCTGAGTCTCAGGATTTCATTTTTGGTGGTTATTTTGTGATAGAAGTAAAATTGACAGAGAAATTTAGATGTTTGTGACAGAAAAATGCATTTTAAAAAATTCTATAGAGTTTGTATGGCACCCGGTGGCTGTTTGTGGTATAACGCCCTAAACAAACTTTTACAGGAACCTCAATTTTTCATATCAACTTCAAATTTGGAACATAACTTATTTAGACATAAGGCTTCAATTTGATATCAAATTTAAGGTAAAACCTGTTATGTAAAATATGTATTTTATATAAAATATAATAAAAATGGTACAGTGCATTTTCTTTTTAGTAAATTTAAACTTCTATAACTTATTAATATTATTTTTTTGAAAAAATTCTGCCATTTTGAAAAAACACATCTGCCATAATCTGCTGACTGTCTTCTTTAAAAAGAGACCAACCTTAGATCTGTATTCCAAATTGTTCATGAATTACAACAAATTAAGTTCGGATAGTGCACTTTCAAGCCTATTTTAAAAAATGGGGGGGTGACAGTTAAAGGGTTAAGAGGAAGTGCGGCCTTCCTGCTTCCCATTTTATATCATCATAGGGAATTCTGGGTAGTGTAGGCATAGTCTACTGGATAGTTTGTGTTTATTTGGAATGTATGTATAAATGTATTGTATTGTTCATATTTTGTATTTATTTTGATAATATTGATGTCAATTTATTTTGAAACTTATATTTAACTGAGATTATTTAGATGTTTGTGTGTGTATATGATTTTTTTTTGTTTTGTTGGTTTTCCTGTCTTTGGGATGGTTTGACCCTTGTGTGTAAAATGGCTTACTTTGCCTTTCCAGGGTCAAATTTAGTGTCTGTAATGGCATTTGTGAGTCAATAAACTCAATCTAGATTGCAAGCGTCTCCCTGCCTTTATTCTGGCCATGTCCCCACACCCATGGACTGTTATTGTGTTTGTTTTCCTCCCCTGGACCTAGTTTTCCCTTGTGTATGTCTTCCAGTTACCCGTGGCAACCTACATTATTGTTACCCCTTTTTGGATTTATTAAAGACTTTTGTTTGAATTCACTCCTCGTCTCCTCGTCTCATCATCCCGCGTTCCTACGAAGTGGCGTATTGTGGCAATATTATTACCCAATATATAAAGTTATCATGACAAAAAATTCCCAGTGCTTTTCATGTCGGCATATTGACGCCAAGGGTTTCTTATTTAAAGCAATGGAGGACACTGCACGTCGATAAAAGACAGTGACATCAAAAAGATTATGTTGTTTAAGTAGATTCTAATTATTTGGAGAGTCTGTTGGGTATCATCAGCTGGATTGAGATGCTGACAGTGAAGATGAAACAAGTAACTTGGTTAGTGACAGGAAAGATTGGGGAAAATACCAACATTCTGCACTAAGTGTCCATGTGTAACTGATATTACAGGGAAATAGAGGGTCTATTTGTGCATTTGTGCATAATTTATATAGCATCAGTGAAGTGTGGCATGGAAGTGATCAATGTGTGGCACTTCTAAGGCACTACTGAACCTTCAGATTGTCTATATATTGTTGGATTGACTGTATCTCATCTTTCTCTTGAAAATATCCCATAGATTCTCAATGGGGTTAAGGTCAGACATGTTGGCTGGCCAATAAAGCACAGTAATATCATGGTCAGCAAACCACTTGGAAGTGGTTTTTGCACTGTGGGCAGGTGTTAAAGTCCTGCAGGAAAAGGAAATCAGCATCTCCATAAAGCTTGTCAGCAGATGGAAGCATAAAGTGCTCCAAAATCTCCTGGTAGACAGCTGCATTGCACTTGATAAAACACAATGGACCAACACCAGCAGACGTCACGGCACCCCAAATCATCACTGACTTCAGAAACTTCACACTGGACTTCAAGCAGCTTGGATTCTGTGCCTCTCCAGTCTTCCTCCAGACTTTGGGACCATGATTTCAACATGAAATTCAAAATTTGGACTTTGGACCACTGAGCAACAGTCCAGTTCTTTTTCTCCTTAGCCCAGGTAAGATGCTTTTGATGTTGTTTCTGTTTCAGAAGTGGCTTGGTAGCCCTTTTCCTGAAGATGTCTGAGCGTGGTGACTCTTGATGTGCTAACTCCGGCTTCATTCCACTCCTTGTAAAGCTCTCCCAAGTGTTTGAATTGGCTTTACTTGACAGTATTCTCAAGCTTGCTGTCATCCCTGTTGCTTGTGCACCTTTGCCTACCCAATTTCATTCTTCCAGTCAACTTTGCATTTAATATGCTTTCATACAGCACTCTGTAAACACCCACTCCATTCAGTAATGACCTTCTGTGACTTACTCTCTTTGTGGAGGGTGTCAATGATTGTCTTCTGGACTATTGGCAAGTCAGCAGTCTTACCTATTAGTGTGGCTTCAAAGAACAAGTGACACCCAGGATTTATACTATAGAGATGGTCATTTAATGAAACTCAAATGTAAATATTCTAATATTCTGAGATACTGGATTTTTAACTTTCATGGACTGTATGCTCTAATCATCAAAATAAAAAATAAATAAAATAAATAAAAAAATAAAAACTTTTGAAATGTTCTACTTTTCATGTAATGAATCTAGAATATATGAAGGTTTAATTTTTTAAAATGTTACAAAAAAAGGAAAAAAAAAAAAAGAAAAAACTTTTTCGTGATATTTTAGGAGATGCACTTGTATGTTCCTTAGTCAACTTTATTAATGGTACATTTCAGTAGGATAGGGAGAGTGGTATAGACACATGAATTAATTAATACATGTGGGAAAAAAAAATCCTTTCCCTTCTACTCTTTGTTCTCTGCAGTGCCTCCTTCTAGCAACAATAACTGCAGCCATTTCAAGTGCAAAATAGTTTAGGACATGCTTATTTTGGGTGTTTAATAATGGCACAAATGCCAATAATTTGATGAGCGCAAACGATAGTAAAACCCGTTGCGTGATTCATTTGAATACTCTACTCTGATAAATTTTGCATCTGAAAGGAAACTCCAACAAATGCATATTCAGTAAAGTCAGGTGCAGAAAATGACTATGTCCATGCCTTTCCAGTGCTATACTTCTTCACTGCACATCTTTTGTAAACTCTGACAGTACATTTTTAATGCCAAAAGATGGTTTGCGCTGGCACAAGCTGTTAGTAAAACTGGCACTTGATGTAGAAAATGGGAATTAAATACATTTGACCATAAATAATAATTGTACCTTTATTATTCTCATCATTCTCATCTTAACCATAGAAAGAGAAATTTAACAAAATTCTGTAATTATTTTGAATATATTCCATATCTTTTTTCTGTGTTTGATATTTGATTCACTGAAAATCAAAATGCTTAATCTTGTCTCTCCACAGAGATTCAGTTGGATGAGATCAAGATTTTTTTTTTTTTGTTTGTTTGTTTGTTTTTTTTTTTTTTTTTTTTTTTTTTCTGGAATTAAAATATTTTAAGAGTCTTAAACTCTAATGTTTAGGTAATTGCTTAGTGGAGACTTGCCTTTAATTCCTAATTAATGACATCATAATTAATCCCCAAAGACAGTAAAAGATAGAATAAATAGAAAGATAAAGAATAACATAAAATAATCATGCAGGACCAGGAACCTTCATGTAATCGTAAAACACAGCTCAGAAAACTTCATGGATTATCATCCAGTTCTACTTTTTTAACCTTTATGAATTAACTCCAGGTGCACTAATCTGATTACTAATCTGATTTTTGTTCTGCCACGATATAAACTTTTCTTCCGTCAAGGAAAAAAACAATCAATTCCGCAATTCCTTGACTGAACTCTAAACAAGTGATTTTAATACCTAGCATATTTCTGTTTTAATTTGTCTCTTGTAAACTGACTTAATCTATAAACAAACTAGATTCAGTTTAAATTTTCTCCCCTTCTTATCAACATCTTTAGACAAAGGCACTTCAGTCTCATTTGACAAGGTTTAGCTCTGCAAATTTCATACATTTTAACGATTATTGAGAAAGCAAATTATTTTAATCCCATAAATAAAATGAGAAAATATTTATTTCTCCGGTTTCACACTGCACGCGTAAGCAGGACGTAAGCAGCGCATATTTTTTTCGGCACCCATGTTAACGAATGAGAGCATTCACACCGCCCAGAGTGGTGGCGCGGAAGCGCGTAGCAGGAACAGAGCAGAAGGAGTTTCGGCCCCGAGTCTATTTTTGCTGCGCAGCTTTTTTTTTTTTTTTTTCTTTTTTCTGACGTTACTGATTAATTTTTGTAATTATTATTAGCCTAAATATATAGCCTATATTTATTATTACAACTACATGTTGCCATAAGAACAGGTGTCATGCTGACATCATGGCAGTGCAACTGCCAAGAAGATCATCATGGATGACACTCGTCTCATCGTAGAAGTTGAGAAACATACAGTCATTTATGATCCTCAACATTTGCTGTATAAAGACTTGCAGGCGAAGGAAAAAGCATGGGAGGAAGTTGCAGTATCTCTTGGTGTAGATGGTAAGTATTTTTATTTATTTATTTTTTTGTTACAAATTTACGCTGGCCCACGAGCGAACAAATCAATAGGACTATAGACAGGTAAACACAATATAGCACGTAATGTTGACATCTATGATGTACGTGACTGTACAGGATTTATCGCGAGAGGAACAAATTACGTTTTGATCGCATAATATCGATTAATGGAAACGTCATTTTGCAATAGTTTTTTTTTTTGTTTTTTTTTTGAGAAACACATTTCTGAAGCGGCTATCCATGCTACTTCTGTAAAGATACACGCATACGCCTCTTTTTGTTAAATAAAGCCAAAATCCGTCCAAATCCCACCAAAATCTGTTGCCAGGATTTATCGCGAGAGGAACAAATTACGTTTTGATTGCATAATATCGATTAATGGAAACGTTGTCATTTTGCAATAGTTTTTTTTTTATTTATTTTTTTTTTTTTTTTGAGAAACACGTTTCTGAAGCGGCTCTTCATGCTACTTCTGTAAAGATACACGCATACGCCTCTTTTTGTTAAATAAAGCCAAAATCCGTCCAAATCCCACCAAAATCTGTTGCCAGGATTTATCGCGAGAGGAACAAATTACGTTTTGATTGCATAATATCGATTAATGGAAACGTTGTCATTTTGCAATAGTTTTTTTTTTTTTTTTTTTTTTTTTTTTTTTTTTTTTTTTTTTTTTTTTTTTTTTTTTGAGAAACACGTTTCTGAAGCGGCTCTTCATGCTACTTCTGTAAAGATACACGCATACGCCTCTTTTTGTTAAATAAAGCCAAAATCCGTCCAAATCCCACCGATATCTGTTGCCAGGATTTATCGCGAGAGGAACAAATTACGTTTTGATCGCATAATATCAGTTAATGGAAACATTGTCATTTAGCAATACTTTTTTTTAATCGACATTTCTAAAATATCGTCAAAGTTTTGTGCAAATCTGTAATGAAGACGTGCCTTGAGAGACTTGTCTCAGACGGAGAGTCCTTTACTCACTCCTCTGACATACTGCAGCTAAACAGCTCAACACTGCGATTTTTGTCACTGATGACAATCAGATGCTCATCATGACCTGAACATGACAATGTGTCACTGTAATTAAAATCATGATAGTTCAGAGAAACAAATGGTGATGGTTTATAATGGTATGAACTTTTAGTTAATAAACAAGCAGTGTAAAAATAAAAGGTGCTACAAATATACTGGCATGTACAGTTACCAAATGGTGTCATATTTATGATTTCTCACAACATAGGTACATTATGCAAAGATTAAAAACTGTGCTAAAATATTGATAAGAAGAAAAAAAGTAGTACCTTTATGTAGTTTTCTGTAATAGACAATTATTTTTTGTAATTGCTGGTTGATTCTTGGTCGTTTGTTATACTTTAGCAACAGTTAAAGTTATAACATTTAGGCCCAGTTTCACAGAC
Organism: Labeo rohita; assembly: GCF_022985175.1. Lineage (NCBI taxonomy): Eukaryota > Metazoa > Chordata > Actinopteri > Cypriniformes > Cyprinidae > Labeo > Labeo rohita. Next base: position 41,125,889 of record NC_066890.1, read on the forward strand.
AGGGCTTAGCTTAAGCCAGGGCTAGGCCTTAGTTAAATTATGATATTTAAGCAGCTTCTATAAAATGCCTTAGAAGAATTCACATTATAGGTGTGCAGTATACTTTCAGTATTCAGATGGTGCAGCAAAAACAGAATCCATCGTCTTTGAAACACTTGATTTGTGATTGCAGTTAAAACACACACATGCAATCCTTCATGATTGTTTGTCACATGAAAATCAATGTTTGATAAATAAGCAATATCGCACATCAGATATGGCTGTATATCGGCACGGCTGTAATTTGGCTGTAGGTAATCACTTAAAATATGTCACTTTCTGGTACACTCTTTAGTGGAGGGCAAGATAAGTTCACTATGGCAGCATTCTGCTGTAAAAATGTTGTTTGAGATTACACTGGTTACAGCACTAGAGCTATCAGAGAAAAAGCCTACTACTCTTCATGTGCTTTGAGAAATTAACAGATGCTTGTCTATAAAGTCTAAAAGAGCAGTTTTTAAACAGGGGTACAAAGAGAGTCAGTAAGTTCTAAAATTATTTTTATGATCATTAATCATTACATGTGTACTTCTAAGTTCTAAGTCTAATGAAAAGTACTGTGGAAAATGTTCATATTTGTTCATGAATCTTAAAAAGTGTACTACAGCTATGACCAGGATTAGCCGAGACATGCATAACAAAATAAAATAAAATAAAATAAAATAAAATAAAATAAAATAAAATAAAATAAAATAAAATAGTGCAGTAGTGAATAAATGCCATTAAAAGCTAACAAGGTATCATCGTTATTCTATAATCCAAGAAATAGTCCTTTAACAATAAATCCACAGGAAAGCACAACACAATAGAACCAGACACACATCATCAACTCAATAACTGGCCTAAGAACCACAGGGCTTAAATAATCAGGTGAAATGAGGGGGTCACGTTCTGATACTTGCAGAGACAAAGGAGCACAAAGACGGAGATTCAGAACTTAGTAATCTTTTAATTAAACCAAAATCCAAGGAAAACTGCACATAGCACATCAAATAGATGAATAACACTGGACGCAAGATACAGGCAGACACAGGGCTTAAGTAATGGAACTAATGAGGAAAAAAAATGAGAAACAGCTGAAGCAATTAGAACTCAATAAGAAAAGGAAGAACCAAATATGGGCACAAGGAAATACAAGAGGAACAGTGGAAAAACGGGTGCCTCCACGTTTCTTTACTACTCCGTCCTCCATCCTATGCCAGGAAACCGATTGAGCTCAGCCATCTTGAAGGACATCTGAATTCTAATTACACAGCAAGGAGGCAAGGATCGAGGAGTGAGGAGGCTTCCCGAGGAGTCATGAACGAGGATACAAAGGTGTATCCTTTGTTGAAGTGTTTTATCGATTAAACATGACACACATATAAATTCTCCTCCCCCTTCACATCTGTCATAATAATTTACATTTATATTTTACCTTTGCAGTTTCAATAATTTCATATATTTAAACAGGACATCTTGCTTTAGTCATATTTATTACAAATGCCTTAAACAAACTAACAAACTTTAACAACATATGGGCAGATCCCTTTAGTGCAGCTGATGACGCTTTGAAGTGATGCTTGAGTGGTCAAGCATATTCCAATGTTCATACTTTGATTCCTCCGTCCTCGTCTTTTCCTTGCGTCCTTCCCTCGCATCTTGAAGGGGTGGAGCTAAGACGCGAGGAAAGGAAGCAAGGAAAGGAAACGAGGATGCACAAATAAGAATTGAGAAGTACCCAACAAGTCCATAACCCCAACAGAGGGAGAACAGAAATATATGGGAACTAATCAATTAATTAGACAAACAGAAAACTAGGTCAAATGAAATGATGAAACAGACCGGATACGTGACATATGCATACACAACATTAATGATTGGCCCCACTTAAATCCAATTGAAAACCCTATGATCGTCCATGGTAATTACTGAATCCTAAAATCAAAAAAAAGGTTTATAAAGACTTATATTCCTGTTAATTGTCTGTGCCTTGTCTGTGCTCTGATTAGATTCTTCTTCCTCTTCAGTTCCATCTGTAAATAAAACAAAATGATCATTTGTATGAATACTAAACCAACAATAACCATTAAACATCACTCAAAAGTGCATGTGTTTCTATTAATGCTGCATTATTCAATTCAAAATTATGAACCTCTTCTAACTTGTGTGGCATTTTAAAAATGATATAAAGTCAATACTTTCACATTTTTGCAACAGTGAAGCAGCATCAAGCAGTATCAACAACAGTTCCAAACACTGAGATAAGTGCACTCATATTCTTCCCGTTTTCAATCAATCAATCAATCAATCAATCATCAACCAATCATTAACCAACCACTATGTGGACTTTTGCACTTTATAGATTCTGAAAGAATAATTTGTTAGGAAAAATACGGACGAGTATTTTTTTTTTTTTTCTTTAATGTTTAATACTCTAAACCACCTTAGTTAAAGCAGTCTATCGTATAAAGTGTTTGGAAATAAACGTGATGTGACTTGACTGGAGTGCCAAACATGTATATTTTTACAGAGCTTCTGTAAAAATATACATGTTAATTGCTATTTTTTGTTTGTTTGTTTGTTTTTTTTTTTTTTTTTTTTTTTTTTTTTTTGGTGCTTATTTTGTTATTGAGAGAAAGCATGCAACACATATTTACATATTCATCTAAAAAGCGCACTCAAAGCAAGAATGGCACATGGATGTTTGTGCTTATTCTGCTGCTTATACTGCTGCTTGTGTATTTTGAACTTATATTTAGCCCCAAGTGAGGAATAAAAAACAACTCAAATATTGCATTTGCTATATTTAATTATATATATACTATCAGTCCAAACTGTGGACAAACCTTCAGTGTTTTTTCATTATTTTTATTTTTTTAAACATTGTACTTTAATGCTGAATACATCCACACTATGAAAGTACATGTGTGGAACTAAAAAGTCTTAACCTAGAATGTTTTATATTTTAGATTGTCCAAAGTAGCTATATATTCCTTTGATTACAGGTTGGCACAATCGTGAAATTCTCTCATCAGATTCATGAGGTGTGATGATTTTCAATTTACAGCTGTGCCTTGTCAAGAGTTAATTTGTGACATTTCTTGCCTAATTAATGTGCTTTAGAACATTAGTTGTCTTGTGCAGAGGAAGGGTGGGTACAGAGTCAATAGTCCTATTCGTACTACCACAACTACTGTACAAATTCATATTATGGCAAGAAACACCAGTTAAGTAAAGTGAAAATACTGCATTACTGTGTTTGAATGTAAGTGCAGTCACCAAAACCATCCGATGTAATGATGAAATTGGCCCTCATGAATTTATATGAATTCATAGAATTACCAGCCTCAGAAGCCACCTACTGACAACTCTTCAGAGGTGACTGTGTGAGTCAGGCCTTTATGGTTAGACTGCAGCAAGGAAACCATTACTTTGGAAGAACAGCAATTAGAAGAGAGCTGCATGAGCCAAGAAACACAATAAATCGACATTAGATCAGTGGAAAACTGTCCTTTGGTCTGATGAGTGCAAATTTGAGATCTTTGCTTCTAATTGCTTTGTCTTTGCAAAATTTAGATGAAGAGACCGTTCCTGAAAGTGTGGTTCCCACTGTGAAGCATGGAGGAGGAGGTGTGATGTGTGGGGGTGGTTTGCTGTTGACTCTAACAGTGACATCAGAGGACCTGACCTTCAGTGTTCAGATGCAAAAACCTCTAAGTGCCATCTGAAATTTTCTTCCAAAATTAGCATTTCCCAGGCTCCTATGTTTATGTTAAGTTATTTCATTTGATGGCAATGAGAAGAACCTATTAATTGCCATTAATATAAAATTAGTAAACCTACACATAAAAGTTCCTCTGCATTAAAAAGATGAATGTTGATGATGATTGTTTGTTGATTTGTTTGTGTGGTAACAGCCTAAAATTTCGTATTATTCTAAGTTACTTTATTAAATATAAGAATTTGACGCAAAAGATAATGCAAACTTTTAGAAATATTGGAAAAAATCTTAAGTTAATACACTGGAAAATTTTATGGAGAAGCATGAATTGGAGTTAATTGAAGACATTACTAGTTCTATAGATAATAAGAAATATGCAGTGGGAGTATTCATAGATTTGAAAAAAAGCTTTTGATACAATTGATCACTGTTTATTAATCAGTAAATTGGAAAATTATGGTGTGGTATATCCAATCAAGTAATCAAGTTTTACTTGATTGGATGAAAAGTTACATAAGTAACAGACTTCAGTTTATACAAATTGGGGAATATAGATCAGAGGGTTTTAGATATCACATGTGGAGTCCCACAGGGGTCAATTTTAGGTCCAAAATTATGTATATTGTATATAAATTACATGTATGGTGACAAATCTCTTAAAATTTGTGATTTTTTGCTGATGATGCTAATATTTTCTGTGCTAGGAAAAAAAATGCAGCAACTTTTGGACTGAAATTAATGAGATAAAAATGTGGTATGACTTGAATAAATTTTTGATAAATTTAGACTAAAACTAAATATATGGTTTTTGTAAACCGTAAAACTGACACACAAGTAAAAGCAATGATTAATAATGCTGAAATAGAAAGAGTGTACAGGAAAAAAAAACAACAACAACATTCTGGGGGTGATTCTTGATTACAAAATCTGCTGAAAACCCCTATTAAATGTGTGAGAGTGTAACGGGACTCTAGTGAAGTGTGTTAGATCCAGATGCGAGCTTATTAAACACAGTGTAGTCAAGACCGACAAGGTCAATCTCCAACAAACAGTAATATCCAGGGCAAGGCGAGAGCGTAATCCAATAAAACAAGCAACAGGTCAAAATACCGGTGAGCAGTCCAAAGTAACAAAAGAACACGGCTATGAAACTAGACAAAAACTATGGCAATGAAACAGAGCAAAAACTAAGACTATGAAACAAAACAAATAACCGTGGCAAATACAAAACAAGGCAATGAAAACAGGGAAACCGCTTGGTAGAGTCCACACAGGCAAAACAATACTTCGCAAAGCCTGTTTGGTATAGGCCTCCTTAAATGGCCACCAAACAGGAAGTAACCAGAGAAGAGGCAGAGGGAGCGGTAACAGTCAGTCAATGGGTGAGGGCTCCCTCTGCTGGCGTGGCATTACAGAGAGCAAAAGAAGCATGGAGTATTGGAGTAATGGGGAAAGCAAGGCATGTTTGGAATGAGAAAGCATTTTATATTTCGTATAGTTCACTTGTATTGCCATATTTAAATTATTGTGTTGAAGTATGGGGCAACACCTTCAGTGGGGCAAATAAGTATTTGATACACTGCCGATTTTTCAAGTTTTCCCACTTACAAAGAATGGAGAGATTTTCATCATAGGTACATCCTCAACTGTGAGAGACAGAATCTAAAAAATACCAGAAAATCACATTGTATGGTTTTTAAATAATTAACTTCCATTTTATTGCATGAAAAGTATTTGATTCAATAGAAAAATAGAACTTATGTGGTACAGAAGCCTTTGTTTACAATTACAGAGGTCAGACGTTTCCTGTAGTTCTTGACCAGGTCTGCACACACTGCAGAAGGGATTTTGGCCCACTTCTCCATACAGGTCTTCTCCAGATCTTTTAGGTTTTGGGGCTGTCGCTGGGCAACACAGAGTTTCTGCTCCCTCCATAGATTTTCTATTGGGTTCAGGTCTGGAGACTGGCTAGGCCACTCCAGGACCTTGAAATGCTTCTTACAGAGCCACTCCTTAGTTGCCCTGGCTCTGTGTTTGGGGTCATTGTCATGCTGGAAGACCCAGCCATGACCCATCTTCAATGCTCTTACTGAGGGAAGAAGGTTGTTGCCCAAAATCTCACGATACATGGCCCCATCCATCCTCCCCTCAATACAGTGCAATCGTCCTGTTCCCTTTGCAGAAAAGAACCCCCAAAGCATGATGTTTCCACCCCCATGCTTTATGGTTGGGATGGTATTCTTGGGATTGTACTCATCCTTCTTCTCCCTCCAAACACGGCGAGAAGCCTCCCGATATGTCTAGAGGTGCGCGAGATTGTAACAAAAAAAAAAAAAAAAAAAAAAGAAGAAATGTCTGACGGTCACGTCAATCCCCTGATCCAGAAACTTAACAAACACGAAAGTTAAACAAAATAATCTTTTTATTGATAGCAACAGAGTAAAGGAAGCAAATCTTCAGGAGAGGGCAAGGCCAACATAACAAACAAAACCCTCTAACTATCAATGAAATTTTAAATATCCTAAACAAAAGAAAAATAAATAAACAACAGAGTCTTACCTGACTCCCTTACTAACATAAACATAGGCAAAATTACAAGGGTAAAGAAAATGGCACCCCCTCCCTACCGCTTCCGAAAAACCAAAATATTTACATAAAAATTAAGAATAACTCAAAACAACGATAAGCACAAAGAAAAAGAATACATAGCAGCGTTCGCACGCTCCCTCGCCTTTTGTGATTGGGCAATTCATTCAAAAAGGATTATGACCGCACTCGGTCACACAAGACCACTAATAAAGAAACATTTCTGGATCAGGACAAAGAGTGTGGCGCGTTGCCGTCAGCAGCTAGGGCTTGCTTCTTTGCTGTATTATATCGCTTGAGTTTCTGCGGCCTTCCACTCACTACCGATGGCTGATGCGCATCAGCTGGAACCCAATTAGCAGTCTGAGACAGGGAGAGAGAAAGAGCGAGAGAGAGAAAAAGAAAGAGAGAGCAAACATGCAGCACGTAACATGCCCAAAAGTCAACATAACTCTCAAAACTCGCATATTTGACAAATACGTCCACAGGACGTAACACCCCCACCACCAGGAATGTAACACATACCAAAAAAAAGTAAATACCAACTCGACTATCCATTAGATAGTGAGTACCCAGTGTTTTAGAAGCGCTCTTTATACTCTCGAAAGAGCATCCGCCATAACGTTCTCCACCCCTTTTTTATGCCGGATATCCAAGCTATACTCCTGCAGAGTGAGGGACCACCGCAGCAATCGTTGATTGGCACCTGACATACGGGAAAGGAACACCAGGGGGTTATGGTCAGTGTACACTACAACAGGGCTAATACTGTTTCCCAAGTATACGTCAAAATGCTTGAGGGATAATAACAACGCAAGGGCCTCCTTTTCAATTACACTGTAATTCCGTTGAGCTCCAACAAACTTCCTAGAAAAATAGGAGACAGGATGTTCAACACAAGCTTGATCCTCCTGTAACAGTACTGCTCCAGCACCATTATTGCTCGCATCCACCTGCAATTTAAACGATTTTGAAAAATCAGGAGCAGAAAGAACAGGGGCCTGACAGAGTAGATCCTTTGCTGCTTCAAAGGCAAATTGACAGTCAGTAGACCACACAAACTCTCGTTTTGTACTGAGGAGATCGGTGAGTGGACAAACCAAGGTGGAGAAATTTGGACAAAAGGCTCGGTAGTAACCACTCATCCCCAGAAAACGTCTTAGTTCACGTTTATTAGATGGAACTGGAAACTGGAGAATGGCTGTAATTTTAGCATCAACTGGTTTAACCAGCCCCTGACCAACTTGCTTACCCAGATAGGTAATTGTACCTTTAGCAAATTCACACTTCGCCAAATTAAGTGTTAATGATGCAGTCTCCAAACGTTTACAAACTCCTTTGAGAGTCTCCAAGTGTTGTACCCAATCATCTGAATGAATCACAATATCATCCAGGTACACTTCACAATCTGGCACCCCTGAAAGCACTTGATGCATCATCCTCTGAAATGTAGCAGGTGCATTTCTCATCCCGAAAGCTAAAACCGTATATTGTAGAAAACTATCGGGAGTTACAAATGCAGATATTTCAGAGGCTCGTCGAGTAAGAGGCACCTGCCAGTATCCCTTCAACAAATCCAGCTTAGTAACATATCTAGCTGAACCAACTTTATCCACACAATCCTCAATACGAGGAAGAGGAAAGGAGTCAGGTTTTGTGATATTATTGACTTTACGGTAGTCCGTGCAAAATCGAAAGGTAGAGTCAGGTTTAGGTACAAGCAAGCAGGGAGAGCTCCATGGGCTCTGACTGGGCACAGCCATACCATGCCTTAACAGGTAGTCAACTTCTGCTTGCATAACTTCTCGCTTTCGTGGATTTAATCGGTAAGGGTGCTGTTTTATTGGATTGGCATCCCCCACATCGATATCGTGGACACAGACAGAGGTTCTACCAGGCACATCTCTAAACAAAGTAGAAAAATTACTCAACAAATCCATCAAGTCATGAGACTGTTCCGCAGTAAGATGTGAAAGGAAACCAGAGAGATCTTGTAGTATAGCTGAATTCTGAAGACGGGTAGGGAAAATGGAGTAGTCCCCGCCTTGAAATCCCTCCTCCTCTGTCGAAGACTTAACTACTACACTCACTGTAGCGGCAGCGCAGGCTAAGGGAGAGCCAATCTGATGGATACTCTCCTCAGAAGATGTTCTACTCACATAGGCTTTAAGCCGATTCACATGGCATACCCGACGTTTACACCTCCGCTCAGGTGTAGCAACAACATAGTTTGTTTCGTTCAACTTCCTTTCAATCAAGTAAGGACCAGCAAACTTGGCTTGCAGAATTGATCCAGGCGTTGGCAACAAAACCAATACCTGATCACCAGGTGAAAAGTCTCGTTTCACACTTTTTATTTCAAAACGATCTTTCATTTTTGACTGGGCTTCAGACAAATGTAACTTAGCCAGATCTCGTGCCTTACATAACTTTTCACGAATAGAGGTGACATACTCATCAACAGGCACCGGTTTAGGAGATGGACTTAACAACTGATCACTTAATAGCTTTAATGGACCACGCACAGTGTGTCCAAACACTAGTTCAGTAGGGCTGAAACCAAGGGACTCTTGTACGGTCTCTCTGGATGCAAACATCAAATAAGGAAGTCCCTCAACCCAGTCTCCACCAGTTTCAACACAGTAACGTCGCAGCATTGCCTTGAGAGTTTGGTGGAACCTCTCCAAGGCCCCCTGCGACTCTGGATGGAAAGCAGTAGACATTTGGTGGCCAATACCAAGCATCTGCAAAGCTTGCTTGAAAACTTTGGAGGTAAAGTTTGAGCCCTGATCGCTCTGGATTATCCTTGGTAACCCAAAAGTTGTACAGAACTTAAGAAGTTCTTTCACCACCACCTTAGCCCTCAGTGTCCGAAGTGGAATTGCTTCAACAAAACGGGTTGCTGCACACATTATCGTTAAGATATACTGATGTCCTGCTTTCCCTTTTGGCAGTGGTCCAACACAGTCAATAATCAGTCGATCGAATGGATCATTTACAACGGGAATTGGACAAAGGGGTGCGGGAGGAATTTTCTGATTTGGCTTGCTCGCTATCTGGCAGACATGGCAAGATTTACAGAACTTAGTGACAGAGTTTTTAAGCCCAGGCCAGAAAAAGTATCTAGAGACACGGTAATAAGTTTTAGTTATACCAACATGCCCAGAAAGAAGATGTTCGTGGGCAAGTTTTAAGACCTGTTGCCGATAATTAGATGGCAAAACTATCTGCTGCACCTCCTGCCATCCTAGCTCTTCTTGTCGTGGTTTCCATTTACGCATCAGTAAGCCCTCCTCCCAAAAATAAACCACCCCTGAGTTGGAATCATAGACACTACTCTCAGCAGCCTTTATACACTTCGCCAAAGAAGCGTCTGCCCTCTGTGCAGCAGCTAAAGACTCCCTGCCCACCTTCAGTGAAGTTTGTGTGTCAATCTCCTCGTCCACAGAAGGAATGTCAACATCATGATCTGGTGCTACAAATAAAGTACACTCCGAAGCTTTAGGCATGTCATTAGCTAAAAATGAGTTTGACAGATCCACTACTTCTTTAAACTTCTGTGCTTGAGCACGAGTTACCACACAAGAGGGGAACACAGAAGGAAACTTTTCAGCTAGATCACAATTTTGGGAAGTTTTAGGCATGTAAGTTACAATAGGGGTTGGGAAGACTATGCCACCTGCAAGATCATTCCCAAGAATCAAGTCAACACCCTCTACAGGTAGCTGCTCACGCACAGCAAAGTTGACTAGTCCACTAACAATGTCAGACTTCAAATATGCAGTATGAAGCGGCACATTGACACAACGCATCCCAATTCCACGTACTAATACTTCATTGCCAGTAAAAGAAGTTTCAGAAAACGGCAGAACTTCTGCAGATATGAACGACTGAGCCGCTCCCGTATCTCGCAGAATTGTCACAGGTTTAAATTCTGAATCGGGTGATAATGAGACTGTACCCCTAAACAAAAAAGGCTGATAAGTCTCTCCTTTATCAGAGCTAACACACACAGACTCAACAAGAGCGACATTTTTAGGCTTAGAAGCTCCACTCTTCTGCTTCCAGGCTTTACAGTCCGCAATTCGATGATTTGGATCAAGGCAAAACAAACACGCTTATCAGTGCCCTCATTTGATTTACGAGGTACGTCGCCTTTAAACGAACGCGTAACACGCTGTACTGAATTCTCCGAATTCCACACCTGAGATTTAACAGTCGCACCTGACGAGAAGACATTTTTGTGCGTCAACACAAATTCGTCTGCCAAAACGGCAGCATTGGCAAGCGAAGTAACCTTTTGTTCGTTCAAATATACAACGATATTAGATGGAAGGCAATTTTTAAACTCTTCTAGCAAGATTAACTCCTGCAACTCCTCCAGGGATGCAACCCTGCTAGAAAAACACCACTTCTCAAACAACACTTTTTTTTCTCTCACGAACTCTACATACGTTTGTTTGACTGTTTTCATTTGTCCGCGAAACTTCTGCCGATACGCTTCGGGGACTAACTCGTATGCGCGCAAAACAGCTGACTTCACCGTTTCATAGTCAAGAGAGCCTTCAATAGGTAAGGCTGAGCAAACCTCTTGAGCTTTCCCTGTAAGACTACATTGTAACAGCAAAGCCCACATCTCTTTTGGCCATTTCAGTTTACTTGCAATTCGCTCGAACGCAATAAAGTAGGAATCAACTTCAGCCTCCCTAAATGGAGGTACAAGTCGAATATACTTACTAACATCAAATGACTCACTCGAAACAGTGTGGGAAAAATCCTCAGTTACAGTGCTCCCAGCCATAATTACGGGCGAAGATACTGCATTAGGCCGAATATGGGGAACTGGCGTCCGAGCCAAACGCTCAGATTCTAAATCCAATTTACGCATCTCAATATCTCTATCTGCCTGCTTTTCTAGCATGCGAAACCTAATCATCTCTGCCTCACATTCTTGCTTCTTAATTAGCAGATCCATCTCTTTTAACTTTATAGCAATCATTTCATGAGGCACAGAATCAAAATTTGGACTTAGACCTACCTCTTGATCCGCGTCCCGCACTATTTCAGCACTCCCTGCCACACCAGTCTGAAGCTCACCATCATCACCAGCTTGCCTAGGTAAAATACCTGCAGCGATCAATTTCTCATACAAACTCTCCTTAAGCACTTGCTTGGTGGTATCCCTCTGAATTTGAATATCAAAGAATTCCGCGATCAAAATTAAATCTTTTTTTCTACAACTATTAAAAACTTCAACCGTGGGCGCAAGAGTAAAAGCTGTTAAATCGAATTCCATTATTACTACGTCTCCCTCCTACTCCTTCCCTACGCAAAGATGAAAACAGTCAAAACGTGAGAGAAAGAAAAGAATACTCACCATTATAATCCACAGTCAGTTACGAACGCACAAACGGAGTTTGATTCATGGCGAACAGAGCAAAAGTTTAATTTGGCGATCCAAAACCAAACGAACGAATTCTCACTTTGTGAAGGAGAGAAAAAAAAAAAAAAAAAACGGCTAGACGAGCCCCCACTTGTTACAAGCCTCCCGATATGTCTAGAGGTGCGCGAGATTGTAACAAAAAAAAAAAAAAAAAAAGAAGAAATGTCTGACGGTCACGTCAATCCCCTGATCCAGAAACTTAACAAACACGAAAGTTAAACAAAATAATCTTTTTATTGATAGCAACAGAGTAAAGGAAGCAAATCTTCAGGAGAGGGCAAGGCCAACATAACAAACAAAACCCTCTAACTATCAATGAAATTTTAAATATCCTAAACAAAAGAAAAATAAATAAACAACAGAGTCTTACCTGACTCCCTTACTAACATAAACATAGGCAAAATTACAAGGGTAAAGAAAATGGCACCCCCTCCCTACCGCTTCCGAAAAACCAAAATATTTACATAAAAATTAAGAATAACTCAAAACAACGATAAGCACAAAGAAAAAGAATACATAGCAGCGTTCGCACGCTCCCTCGCCTTTTGTGATTGGGCAATTCATTCACAAAAAGGATTATGACCGCACTCGGTCACACAAGACCACTAATAAAGAAACATTTCTGGATCAGGACAAAGAGTGTGGCGCGTTGCCGTCAGCAGCTAGGGCTTGCTTCTTTGCTGTATTATATCGCTTGAGTTTCTGCGGCCTTCCACTCACTACCGATGGCTGATGCGCATCAGCTGGAACCCAATTAGCAGTCTGAGACAGGGAGAGAGAAAGAGCGAGAGAGAGAAAAAGAAAGAGAGAGCAAACATGCAGCACGTAACATGCCCAAAAGTCAACATAACTCTCAAAACTCGCATATTTGACAAATACGTCCACAGGACGTAAATTTCTTCCATTTTCTAATAATTGCGCCAACAGTTGTTGCCTTCTCAACAAGCTGTTTGCCTATTGTCCTGTAGCCTGTCCCAGCCTTGTGCAGGTCTACAATTTGTCCCTGGTGCTCTTTGGTCTTGCCCATAGGTTGGAGTCTGATTGATTGAGTGTGTGGACAGGTGTCTTTTATACAGGTAATGAGTTCAAACAGGTGCAATTAATACAGGCAATGAGTGGAGGATAGGAGGGCTTCTTAAAGACAAACTAACAGGTCTGTGAGAGCTAGAATTCTTGCTGGTTGGTTGGTGATCAAATATTTATTTCATGCAATAAAATTGAAATTAATTATTTAAAAATCATACAATATGATTTTCTGGATTTTGTTTTTAGATTTTGTCTCTCACAGTTGAGGTGTACCTACGATGAAAATTACAGAATCAATTAAAGAATCTTTCCATTCTTTGTAAGTGGGAAAACTTGAAAAGTCTGCAGTGTATCAAATACTTATTTGCCCCACTGTACAAAACTACTCTACAAACATCAAGTATAAAACAAAAAAGAGCAATTAGGATAGTAAATAGGATATTATGAGCATACCAATTTATTGTTTTCATGTAAACAATACAAATTCATATTCATATATTTAAAGTTTAATGTCCTAAAATTAGGACTTCTAAATCTTTGCTCTAAGAGCATTTCACAAAGTGTTTTAGTGCTAAAACTAGCTCCTAAATCTGTGAAACGGTAGTAGTGAAGAGAACTCCTAAGTGACTAAGACCAAATCCCAAACTATCCTAAAATAGCTGTTGCTGGCAATCTGCCTCAGTACATAAACATTTTAGAAACACACCACATTTATTTGCACACTCTTTCCCACATAACTTTTTTTTGGTTTTAGAAGTTATCCCAACTCTAAATTCTCCTTTGAATATATCCTTGTTTTCATTAACAAGTTGGGCAAGATGTAACAGCTGTTCACAGCTTTTACATTTTTATTCTATCACATCCCTAGCAGAAAAGCCCCCTCTTTTTTTTTTTTTTTTTTTTTTTTTTTGTTTTACCTAATTCTTTCTTCCACGATCTCTGATTAATTGTATCAATGTAACTTGCTAATGCCGGAAAATAACGAAAAGAGAGTCCTCTCTGTCACAAGTTGATGAGCCGACTATATGGATATGGGACTTAATTTGAAATTTAGCCTAAAACGTACTTATTCTATCCAGTAAAATAATAAGATAATACAAATAAAATTAGAAAATATGAATTCTTTAATTTTTCATAGCTCAGACAAAATCATGATTGTTACTACAAGTCAGTGTTACTACAAAAACATAAGAAGCAGTTTCCTCCAGCTCCACTAGCCAATGGACCGCACAGCAGCTGTTTTGCGGTCGCGCATTGTGAAATTACTGACGTAATCACAGCCGTGATCATCCCGATTTAAAATCCTGTTTATCAAATTGCAATCCATTTAGATATCGCATTTGTTAATGATTGCGATGTAGACTCACTTAATTTGCGGTGACTCGTCTCAGTCAGCATGGTTTGGCGGAGCTTGCTGACTGTCGCAGCCGTAAAGTATAACGTTACAGGTCTGTAGGGGGGCGGAGCGCGTTAATTGCGTTAAAAATATTAACGCGTTATTTTTTTTCTGTGATTAATCTAATTAACGTGTTAAATTCCCAGCCCTAATGTATATATATATATATATATATATATATATATATATATATATATATATATATATATATATATATATATATATATATATATATATATATTTATTTATTTATTTTTTATTTATTTTTTTTTTTGCAGTGAGGATGTCTACCATTAATCCATATATAGGGAAAATAATTCTTAAGGTACATTGTAAGGTGCTCTTTTGTGCCAGCATGCATATTATAACATCCATGTGTACATCAGTGTGGCACTAAGGAATAGCTTTGTTTCAACAACAACAACAACAAAATATTGCACCTTTGCACATTAATTGCGCTCTTTGCAACTGTTTTGATGGCTTCTGATGAAGCACTGAATAAAATACTTTTTTTTTTTTTGAAGAGGTATAAGCCTGGCATATATATATATGCATGCCGTGTGCGGATCTTAATTATTGCTAGCTGTCAAATCACTTGGTGATTTGATATTGGACATCTGGCGCTGCTCATCTCCTGTGACTTTTGAGCTGCTGACCAAAAACACATATATATATAAAACATACTTGCGACTTGCAAGCTTATATATATATTTTAATGAGGTTCTCTCTTGGTATGCCAACCTGGCTGGCAAGGAAAAATAGCTCCTGGCTCATAGCTCACAAGTCAATGCAACGTTTAGAATCAAGACTCACCTTCCTAGTGCGAAGTGCATCCTTATATCTGCTTCGCTTGAAGGTGCTGACAGGAAGCACACGCTCTATATAATGCCACTCTGCTTTCAGGTTGGTTGCCTTAGTGACCATAACTCTCTGAAGCTCTTTTGAGGATCCACCATTCAATAATGACTGTTTCTGTCCTGTTGATTTTACAGGTTCCTGAGCTTTAGATATATATGAACTTTTATACCATCCACCAAACTGTTTTATACAGTGTTTACTATCTAGTCTGTAAGGTGAAATCAGAAGAGAATATAATCAGTGTTGAGTGGTCGCACACATATTTCTAAAATAACATTCTTTTTTTAAATATAAACTTGAATTACATTCATATGCTTATGATAGTTTGTTAGCACAGCTGCAATAAAGAGATACTCACCGCAGGTTACAGTTTGTGTCTTGTAGTATGCCACTGATCTGCTCCTTTAAATCTCCAATGTTATTGTTACTCAGATCAAGCTCGTTTAAATACTGCAGTGCTTTTGTGTTTGTCAAAGACTGAGTCAAAGAAGAAACATTTGTAATGCCACAGTGATTTAGGCTAGAAAGAGACAGACAGACAGGCAGACAAAAGAAGAGATCAATTTTTCACCCAGAGACCAAAATGTACTTTTTAATGTGCTCAGTAAAATTTCAGGGAGAAGGGAATTTCGCCTGACATACTTTCTACATAAATGTTGTGTTCAGTTCAGGTTTGGTGAAATTGGATACTCAGTTTCAAAACTTTGACCAATGCAGGTGCAGGTGGTGGTTCATCAAAGCCACACTAAACACGCACAATGAATGAACCAATCATTCAAGCAGTGCCTACTCATCCACTTCTTTATTTTGGTACTATTTAAGAATATAAAGAGCTGCATTAAAAAGCGACAGTTTGGAAAGTGTTTCAAACAAATCATTTATTGTGAACTTCTCTTCATGAGGTAGAATATAAAGTGTTTTGGTACTGCTAAAGTGATTTTAAACAGTGATGGGTTTGATTTCAGAGCTGAAGTCAGGATGAGACACTGTTTCTCTGTAATACTACATCCACACAGACTGAAAACAGGATGAAAAAAGACAATGACTCTGATCCATGTGAAGTTCAAGTTAAATGCATCATGGATAAATGCTGTACAGTAACTAATACAACAGCAAAACCTCGCACCAGGGCTCACTGCTGAATGGTGGCTTTAGGAAAACGGTGGGCAGTATGCTTTTAATATAGTAAAAATACAGGAAGAATATGTCAGTCATTAATGTAAATGTAAAACATGTTAGATGTAGAACAAGTTACATCCTTTTGCCAGCAGCTGGCACTATGTTTGAAACGGAATATTAGCCTTAAGATACAGTGGGTACGGAAAGTATTCAGACCCCCTTAAATTTTTCACTCTTTGTTATATTGCAGCCATTTGTTAAATCATTTAAGTTCATTTTTTCCTCATTAATGTACACACAGCACCCCATATTGACAGAAAAACACAGAATTGTTGACATTTTTGCAAATTTATTAAAAAAGAAAAACTGAAATATCACATGGTCCTAAGTATTCAGACCCTTTGCTCAGTATTTAGTAGAAGCACCCTTTTGATCTAACACAGCCATGAGTCTTTTTGGGAAAGATGCAACAAGTTTTTCACACCTGGATTTGGGGATCCTCTGCCATTCCTCCTTGCAGATCCTCTCCAGTTCTGTCAGGTTGGATGGTAAACGTTGGTGGACAGCCATTTTTAGGTCTCTCCAGAAATGCTCAATTGGGTTTAAGTCAGGGCTCTGGCTGGGCCATTCAAGAACAGTCACGGAGTTGTTGTGAAGCCACTCCTTCATTATTTTAGCTGTGTGCTTAGGGTCATTGTCTTGTTGGAAAGTAAACCTTCGGCCCAGTCTGAGGTCCTGAGCACTCTGGAGAAGGTTTTCATCCAGCATATCCCTGTACTTGGCCACATTCATCTTTCCCTCGATTGCAACTAGTCGTCCTGTCCCTGCAGCTGAAAAACACCCCCACAGCATGATGCTGCCACCACCATGCTTCACTGTTGGGACTGTATTGGACAGGTGATGAGCAGTGCCTGGTTTTCTCCACATATACCGCTTAGAATTAAGGCCAAAAAGTTCTATCTTGGTCTCATCAAACCAGAGAATCTTATTTCTCACCATCTTGGAGTCCTTCAGGTGTTTTTTAGCAAACTCCATGTGGGTTTTCATGTGTCTTGCACTGAGGAGAGGCTTCCGTCGGGCCACTCTGCCATAAAGCCCCGACTGGTGGAGGGCTGCAGTGATGGTTGACTTTCTACAACTTTCTCCCATCTCCCGACTGCATCTCTGGAGCTCAGCCACAGTGATCTTTGGGTTCTTCTTTACCTCTCTCACCAAGGCTCTTCTCCCCCGTTAGCTCAGTTTGGCCGGACGGCCAGCTCTAGGAAAGGTTCTGGTCGTCCCCAACGTCTTCCATTTAAGGATTATGGAGGCCACTGTGCTCTTAGGAACCTTAAGTGCAGCAGAATTTTTTTGTAACCTTGGCCAGATCTGTGCCTTGCCACAATTCTGTCTCTGAGCTCTTCAGGCAGTTCCTTTGACCTCATGATTCTCATTTGCTCTGACATGCACTGTGAGCTGTAAGGTCTTATATAGACAGGTGTGTGGCTTTCCTAATCAAGGCCAATCAGTATAATCAAACACAGCTGGACTCAAATGAAGGTGTAGAACCATCTCAAGGATGATCAGAAGAAATGGACAGCACCCGAGTTAAATATATGAGTGTCACAGCAAAGGGTCTGAATACTTAGGACCATGTGATATTTCGTTTTTTTTTTTAATAAATCTGCAAAAAATGTCAACAATTCTGTGTTTTTCTGTCAATATGGGGTGCTGTGTGTACATTAATGAGAAAAAAAAAAGAACTTAAATGATTTTAGCAAATGGCTGCAATATAACAAAGAGTGAACAATTTAAGGGGATCTGAATACTTTCCGTACCCACTGTATGTTCAGGCCAGTACTCTTATGAAACGTAAAGTTTGGGGCAGATCGGACATTGTTTAAGTTAGTGTGAAACAAGTTATTTCCTGTTGCCAGTAGGTGGCGCTATGATTGTAACAGAATATTGGCCTTTACATGTGTTCAGGTCAGGACAAGTGAAGTTTGGGACAGATTGGACACCACATGCATGAGTTACAACAAATTCCTCTTTCATGGCATTAATAGCATGCATTAGCACTTAGTAACAGTTCGTCACAGTTTAGTTTAGTCCAGAGTAGCTTACCATAACTAAATAAGCATTTTACCTAATAAACTAAATTCAGTGAAAAGCAACTCATACTGTTTCATGACAGTGTAAACAGCACAAACCACATGGAATCTGATATTTTTGATTCTGATTTGGGTTACTTCCATGATTCCTTGATTCAGGTCAGATGTTTTGCAATATGACCACAAACTGATCAGTCAAAACAGAATTCATGTGACTATTACTTCACTCTAGATTAACATCAGTCACAATTCTGTACTGACAGGAGTCACTCCAAAGACTTTACATACCGGTATATCTTTCATCACTCTGTGAATATGACAGAGAGTTGCGGTAGTCAGTGGAGACACAGTGTGGTGTTCTTTTATGGTGTGTTATTCACGTATTGCACAAAAGCAGTAAGAACAACTAATACAACATAACAATTATTAGTAAGTGCAAGAATAGGCAGTTTCAGTTTAAAACGTGTTTGCAGCGTGAGCAAAGTAGCCATCTGTTGATTTCTGGAACGCATTGGCCAATCCGTTAAAAAGTTCTTGCACAGTGCTGAATATTGCATGCTCACGAATCCTCTCATTACAACAAAGATTAATTGTGCATATATTCATTGTGTTATAAGAGCTTTATGAGATCGCGATGAACTGAGATATCAGCTTTAATAAAGCTTTGTTTGCTCACATTCTGCCATGTATGCACGCAGCAGCCCATGCTTGCTTTTCTGTTAAGAATAACAGTGGTTTGTGAATGTTGATGCATACCCTGGGCTCTGAGGGGGACGAGATAACATTTATTTCTGCGGGAGCAGGCGGGCATGGGACATAATCTTGCGGGAGCGAGACTGAAAAAGCTGCGTTCATGCCATATCGGAATTCCTGCAATTATGCCAGTCTATTGGTCCATGTGGCCCGTGATGTCACAGGCGGGTACCCGGGGTTATTTTTTAAGGTCACCTGTTGAATACGTTACCAGTTCAGTTGACTGAAGGAAACATAAACAGGTAGGCCAAAGGCATGGCAGGGGACACAGCATCTCATTCCCTCTCGGGGAACCATAGTTACATGGGTAACCTGAGACGTTTACCTTGTACGGAACTTACTGCTGCATTCTTCTAGTGGAAACAAAGTCCAGTTACACCATGCAGAGACGCATGCCTGCCCATCTGGAGAACCAAGAAAAGTGACAGACATAGACCAGTCTATCCTCAGAAAGGGGCCTAGCCACTGACATCCTGGGCCACTCACATGACCTGGCCAGAATAGGTTTCTTGAAACAACCCGACCAGGTAACACGCACGGCTACCCTCAGATAGGTATGCTTTGTAAGCATTTAGCTTAAAATACATAAGACCACAGGGGGCTGACTTAAAGCCCCTAAAAGAGCTCAAAAGACACAGATAAGTCTAAATAGGGCGAGCAGGTGAGAGCGAGCAGGTGAGCTAACACAGCCAGCCTCAGGTAGCTATGTCCTAAAGGTCTTATGAAGGCTTGTAGATCAGAGTACAGAACATAGCTAGCCTAGATAGCCAGAAGGTCTTCGTACAGACTGGCCAGACCAACTAAAGTGGGCTATCTATTTAAGACCATAGCAGGTGATATAGCACAGATGGACAAGCGAAGAGAATGCTGCTTAAGACCCTAGGAAGGGGAGCAGTTACTGAGCGTGCACACAGATATCCTTAGATAGCTATGTACATAGGAAGGGGCTACCGGAAGGGGCTACCAGAGGCGAGGTAGGGGTGGGCTGCTTGCAACCCTGCTGACCTGCTGCCACATACGTCCTGCCAATCAGTAGTGAGGTGGCCTGAAACACTGCTGATGGCAGGGCAGGAGCCTTCAAAGAAGATGATTTGCTCTGTGAGAGATAGCTCGCAAACATCTCTTCAACAGGGGGCATCTTTGTGTATCTACGGTCAGCCACACCTTCAACACTGGCATAGTCAGCATGCTGAAAGATGCGTAGCCAAAAGGAATATGTTTTCCCCCAAGATCTAGAAATCTCTGAAAGGAGATCAGGAAGACATGGAAGACTCCTGTGGGTGGGGCGGTCAAGACCGGCCAAAAAATGCTCATCTAGATGGCTGCGTTTCGGCAAATTGCAAGACCAATCCAAGGCTTAGGGGCGTGATCCATCACGTCCAGCATATCCCCATATGTGCAGCTAGGGGTGGCTGATGATGATTCAGTGCTTACACTATCATCATCTTCACCAACCACATCAACCTCCTCCTAAAGGAGCAAAGCACCATGCTATCAGACTTAGAGGATTCTAATGAACAGCAGCAGGACCCGACCCGCGAGGTGCAGACACTTGCCCCTCTCCACCCGAGACAAACGACAAACATGACCAGAGCTTACGCATCAGAAACAATGCATGCATTCGGAGCCCTCAAGCCTGAACGCACTGCTCCACATGCTCCACATGCAGGTACATAATGCACAAGTCATGCGTGTCCTCGGGTGTCAAAAACCTGGGACACAGAGGCACACACTTCTTGAAATGCTGTTTCAGGGTTAGCTGACAGTATACACACTGCTACTACAGATGGCTACTGAAGACAACAAAAAACTGGTGACGTATTCAACAGGTGCCCTGTTATACCCCCAGCCCCCCCGCCTATGACGTCACGAGCCACGTGGACCAATAGATTGGCATTGTTTCACACGTGCTTCAGACACTGGTCACGCTGTCGGCGTTCCCCAAAGTGTCCACTAGAGGGATGCAGCATTAAGTTCCCTAGAAGGGGAACATAAAGATCTACAGTCAGTTGAAGACAAATCAGCAAATTCTACTGCTGGGCTGCAATGAGGATCTTTTTTTAGTTGAACACAGAGTGTGCTGTCTGTGAATGATTACACATGTATACTTTTGGTTTCATTTAAGTATTGTAGTAAGCTAGATTGACTGTCACATGAAAGTGTTGACTGCGGCATTTCATTTAAAGTAGATTTATTACATTTATTACATTTAAAATTACTTTATTACATTGCATCAAATCCTTTTTTGAGTGCAGTCTGCAGCGTTGAGCATTATAACCAATCACATGTGTTTATATTTATATATATATATATATATATAAACAGTGGAAAAAATTATTTTCTTTGTATATATATATATATATATATATATATATATTTTAAGTTATTGAGATTTATTTGAAGGGTGGCAATATGTCCTCTAGGGGTCCCGATTTTGCGACTTCAGGCATACCCATATGCATTAGGCTAAATGGATAAAAATGGTCTCATTTTACAGAAAACACTTCATAATTCATAATTATTATTGTATTTGGTCACAATCCATAGTTTCCCAACTCTGCATCCTCCTTCCTAATATTTGGAAAGGCAAAAATCAATAACAGATTGGCCTAGGAGTTTGATCAATGTCTTTTTGGACAGATCTGATTGAGAGATTTCCAGACATATGACACATTACATGATGACGTAATTGCCTGTCAATACAAATGTGTTAAGGCAAAACTAGTAGAAAACGCACCATTCAACTCCATCACGTGCATTTATCAGCGCATATAGTCATATTATGATGCCGTGTAGCTGTGGAAGCTCACAGAAAAGTGAGCATACCCTGCGTCCCAATATGCATAATATCCACCCTATCTGTCCTAAATAATATTGAAAATTATTGCTATCACATAGAATTTAGGATGGATAATATGCACATTGGGATGCAGGCATAGTCTAAATTTGAAGATAACAACCTAATCTAAGTACTGATATAAAGTTTGCGTTTGTAAATTGATCTAAGTTGATGCGTGTATTCTGTAATATTAGATTATGAGTGTAACGAGTGGGGCGGGACCATGAGCCGTGGGAATGGAGTGAGGCCCGTGGAGTTTAATGGTAATGAGGAGTGACGACAGTGGAAGACGAAAGAGGACCAGGCCTGGACTTTAATTTGTGTTTTGTGTGCGGCAGTCGTCCTTGAGGGTCTGCCGCTTTACTTTTGTGTTTGTTTATTTTATAATTAAAGTGTTTAAATGTTCACTGGTTCCCACCTCCTTCTTCCCATTCTACGAACTGTATTAAAGTAAGCTTTCAAAAGATACTATATATGTCTATATTTGTGCTCCAACACATGTAATATTAATAAATAAATAAATAAATAAATAAATAAATAAATAAATAATTAATAATATATATATATATATATATATATATATATATATATATATATATAATGGTAACAGGATTCTAAGGGGTTAATGAAACAGTCTGTTAACTGCTGTACAGTATAATGTTACTAACGTCAATTTTTCCAGCTTGCATTGTGGGTTCTTCAGTAGATCACTGAGGTTTTTCACTCCAGATTCTCCTAGTTGATTTACGCTCAGGTCCAGCTCTTTTAGATATGATGGGTTTGATTTCAGAGCTGAAGTCAGAGCAGAACAACCTTCATCTGTCATATCACAGCATCCTAATCTACATTGGGAGAAATGAAAAACAAATAATTCTTTACTCTACAAAGTTATTGTTATAGCATTTCATGCCAATCAGACAGGAAAAGATATTATCTTCATTTCACCAGATCACAAATCATCACTACAGATAAGTATTTTTCAGAAAATATAATGTGAACTCAAGCTCTTTGCAAAAGATGGGCCAAGCATGGTGACCCAAACTCGGAACTTGTGCTCTGCATTTAACCCATCCAAGTGCACACACACACTGTAGTAAACACACACACCATGAACACACACCCACAGGGCCGTGTTATCCTAATGGGCAACATGGGCTGCAGCCCAGGGCCCTGAACACTAGGGGGCCCCCCGAGACAATTCTCTTTGTGATAATACATCAGAGAAGCTTCCATATGAAAGCTATATGAAATGCAGCTCTTTTATTTGCAGGCCACTGTATGACCACCTAGACCATACAAATAAAAAAATTAATAATTATTTTTAAATATCATTTAAAATGCGAATGTAGCCACTCCAGGAAGGCTTTAAGACCAAGCGGAATCCTCTGCTGGCTGGTCTCCCGCTTCCTGTTTTGATTTCTATGAATCAATTTGGGCCAATGCAAAGATCACAAGCACAACACAAAGCTGGGAAACATACAATCTACCCGAGGACAGACATCTTTCACTATTATAAGTTAATGTTGTTAAACAGAGAAACAAAACTATACATTTTTAAAATATTAACTGCTAACAGATTCGATGAAGAGCAGGACGAAACCCTTTTAATAGTGAGTGATATTTAATTAATTAAATTAATTAAAAGGGCAGATAGAGGAGCCCCCGAAATGGTGTTATCCCAGGGCCCCACAAAGGCTTAACATGGCACTGTTCACCCGGAGCAGTGGGCAGCCAATGCTGCAGCACCCAGGGAGCAGTTGGGGGTTTGGTGCTTTGCTCAGGATTCTCACCTCTGTCATGGTATTGAGGGGTGGAGAGAGTGCTGGTTATTCACTCCTCCCACTGACAATTCCTGCAGGACATGAGACTCAAACCCACAACCTTTGAGTTACAAGTCAGACTCTCTAACCCTTAGGCCACGGCTGGCCATTTGACACATTCCTCACCTCAATTTTTCAAGTTTACAGTGTGAATCCTTCAGAATATCACATAAGATCTTCACTCCTGTATTTTTTATTTCATTTCCACTGAGGTCCAGCTCTCGCAGATGTGAAAGGTTTAAACACAGACCTACAGTCAGGATGAGACACTGTTCCTCTGTGATTTTGCATCTCCATAGACTGAAGACAGAAATAGAAAAATTAAAAACAATATTCATTTGGACAAAGAATGTTTGTGAATTTCATTAATGTAGATCATCATAGATGATCAACTACAGAACCAATTGTAAAATGAACACTTAAATTTATAATTTTCACCTTTATAATGTTATAAAATCACGGAAAGTTGACATAAATCATAATTTAGTTCAAGTAATTTTATAGTATAGTTTATTATCACCAAATACTAATGTTACTTAACAGTAGATCAAGTAATCAAGTAACAATAGTGATGTAAAAACCAAGTAGTTCTGTCTGAACAATCTATTTTCATTCATGTTACGCTAGATTTTAGTCTATTCTCACTTCACATCTAATTTCACAGCAAACACTGGCCAGATTTCAACATACAAAATAATTTTATAGCAACAATGTTTGAAATGCTTTAGTGTACAATGCTCTTTTATGGATTTCAAATCCATACTGAACCATCAGCCCATTAGCTCACATCACAATGTATTTGCTATACATAATGTTACTAACATTAGTTTTTCCAGGTTAAATTGGGAATTGCTCAGTAAAGAACAGAGGTTTTTCACTCCTGATTGCCCTAGTTGATTTCCACTCAGGTCCAGTTCTCTCAGGTGTGATGGGTTTGATTTCAGAGCTGAAGTCACAGCTGAACAACCTTCATCTGTCATTTCACAGTATATTAACCTACATTTGGAGAAACAAGAAGTCTTTATTCTGTTAAGCTGTAAAATCTTCTTAGCAAACAGGTAGATGAAGAAAAAAAACACTAAATAAATGAATGAAAGAATGAATACATAAAAAAATATGACTGACTACTGACCTCAATTTCTCCAGTTTACAGTGTGAATTTTTCAGTACATCACATAAGCGATTCACTCCTGTGTTTTTTATTTTATTCCAACTCAGGTCCAGCTCTCTCAGGTGTGATGGGTTTGATTTCAGAGCTGAAGTCAAGATAAGACACTGTTTCTCTGTAATACTGCATCCACACAGACTTAAGACATAAAGAGAAAATAACTCAGTTATTCAGTCCATGTCTGACAGTAATTTTTCATTTTAAAAAACACTATAAATACAATGTCACATTATTCTGCAATTAATGAAATAAGCATGACTATGTTGTGGTTCAGTAAAGTGTGGGTTAAACATTGCTTTGAAATAAATAATTTCAGCCTCCATAGTCTCATTTCTCAGTTATTCTAATCAAATGGACATTTATAAATGTATATTCATATGAATGTACATTAATGAAAATACTCACTTCAGTTTCTTCAAACTGCTTTGTGTATTTTCCAACAGACAACAGATCTTTTTTATTCCTGAGTTTCCTAGTTTATTCCCACTCAGATCCAGCTCTCTCAGATTTGAAGGGTTTGAATTAAACCCTGAAATCAGAGCAGCACAACCTTCTGCTGCAATACTGTTATTATTTAGTCTGCAAGAAAAGAGAACAAAGATAAAAAAGAAAAAAAGTTATTCAGTTTATTAAAAACAAATCTTTAATGAACAACAATGACAGCCTTAATTGCTCATGCTTGTATTGTTATTTATAAGTCACTCTGGAAAAAAGTATCTGCTTAATATAAACAAATGTAAAATGTTAATCTTAAAGGGGTCATTATATGTTCTTTGAGGTTTACTTATGTTAATAAAGTGTTTTTTTTTTTTTTTTTGTTTTTTTTTTGCACACACACAAACAAAAACAAATAATGATTATTTTCAACCCTCATTTTGACTCTTTCTTTAAAACGGCCTATTTTAAGGGGCGGGTCCTTTAAAGCTTGTCAGGAATTGGCCACTGTTATGATTGGCTAATGTCATTGTATAGGAAACCGTAACAACACACCTTCATTATTGCATGAGAGTGTTTTGACAACATGATTAAAAATAAAACAATAATTTCCAGATAAAGTATTATGAAATCATTTATTTACGGTTTGTGATGCACCCAGCTGCAGTTAGATCTAGTACTGCTTCATCTTTTAACAGTTATTTCTATGTAAACCCTCCATAACACTGTGCCTCATTTACAAAGCAAAATGCTTCGATCAGTCCTCTGACACGATCTGGGATGCCTATAAACTATCCATTTGTTCCTCATGCTGGGACTCAAACAAGCTTTTTAAACAAGCTTTTTCACTCCATTTGTCCTCTTGACAGACTCAAGCATGTGGACGTGGACCAGTGTAGACAAGATAGCGGCAGAGATTGTAAGTTCTATTTGCTTTTGACACAATGCGACACTGGCATTCAAGCGCCAGCCCTTAAACGAGTGAATGACAGGCCTTTGGTGAGAAGATGACTATTGTGTCGACGTCTTGCTCTGGAGGCAGTGTTTATGCAAATGTTTGTACCCAGGTGATATCACCTTGCACCTCATGATCCAGGAGGTTTTAAGCTATGAAACTATGAACTATGAAACAGGATATCTCAATGGTACAAAATGGTCATGTCATGACCTCTTTAACTAGTTACTGAAAATACATTAATAAACATTAATAATGTACAACATGAACAAACTTTAAGTTGCCCTAAGACAAGAATGGGTATTGTTTTATTGTTTATTTAGGACAACTCTGATGAAAGGTTTTGATCCACTTCAAATGTTGACTACTGAACATTATAAATATTAAAGCATAAAGATAAACACTCACATCAGTGTATTGAGCTGACAGTGTTTATCCTGCAGTAGAGCAGCGATCTGATTCACTCGTCTGTCTCCTAGTTCACATTCACTCAGATTCAGCTCTCTTAGGAGTAATGGGTTTATACCCACAATTCCAGTCACATACTGACAGGCTTCATCTGCAGCAGGACCCAAAAATCTGAAGAAAGAGAAGATAAAGCAGTATTCAATTTAGTCTTCAACTAAATGTGGTGTAATTGAAAATACCAGCTGTTTCAGATGAAAAAAAAAAAAAAAAAACTTTTTTCTTGAATTTACAACAGTTTGTATTACTGTAAATATATTTCCATAAATTCTCACCTCAGTGTCTTCAGCTGACAGTTTGGATCTTGTAATAAATCATTGAGCCGCTTTACTCCTGATTGGCCAGGATCATTTCCTGTGAGATCCAGCTCTATCAGGTGTGAAGGGTTTGATCTCAGAGCTGAAGCCAGAGCTTTATAACCTTCTTCTGTGATACTGCATTTTGAAAGTCTTTAAAATAAATGTAAAAAAAAAAAGAAAGAAAATAAAAAACATAATTCATCATCTGACAGAAGCAGGTCTTCCCTTTTTTGTTTACTACAGTAATATAAACTTTAAACAACAGAGAAAGTTATTACAAGGAAGTTTTATTTTTTTATTTTTTATTTTTTTTGCTTGCTTATTAAACTCACCTGAGCTTCTGCAGTGAGCAGTTTGCACTTTTTAATCCATGTTGGAGTTTCTTCACTCCTGAATCCTGCAGATTATTGTTGCTAACGTCAAGCTCTTTCAGACTGGGGTTTGATCTAAGGATTGTAGCGAGAGCTGAACAGCTTTCTTTGGGTAGATTACAATTATGCAGCCTAAAATATTGAACAGGAAAGGTAGAATTTACAAACACAATGTACTTCATGCAAACATTCAGTGAGTACTGAAAATGATTGTGTTTTGGTCACCTGATTTCTTTATGATTATTAAAGGGGTCCAATTATGCTCTTTTTCGAAGTCTTGATTTTGTTTTGGGGGTGTACTAGAACATGCTCTCATGATTGGTGGTTCGAAAAATACATTATTTTTCACATAATTTACATTATTACAATATCTTTCTCCTAGTCAGGCAGAAATAGCTCGATTAGTTCCGGGTTTAATGAAGGCCAGCCTTCTGAAAAAATGATATTCTATCGATATGGACCACGTTGTGACATCATCACATGTGGGAAACAAACACTGTAGTCCAAAGGAGCCGTTTGTTGTAGTTCTTGGAAAGAGACTGTTTAAAAACGAAATATCTCACTTCGGAGTGGACTTTAAGATTTGTAACTTTATAGATCTTTTTTTATGCCCAAAGATACACACCAACACACTTTTCAAAAAGTGAAAAAGCATAATAGCACCCCTTTAAAAGGTGTAATAACAAACAAAAATAATACTCACGTCAGGGTGTTGAGTTTACAGTGTTTATCCTGCAGTAGAACAGCAAGCTGATTCACTCGTGTGCTGCTCAGTTTGTGTCCACTCAGATTTAGCTCCTTTAGGAGTAACGGGTTATTGTGGAGAACTCTAGTCAGATACTGACAGGTTTTCTCTGCAGCAGAAGTTTGTAACAACCTGGAGACAGGGACATTGACATTATCTGCATTTCAGTTGAACCAGTGTGACTGTATTATCCTGGTCTAATGAGAGAGAGAAAAAAAACATTATCAATTGTATTGTGTATATGTGTAATTATGGTTATCCTGGTGAATCACTATAAAGTTAAACAATGTAGAATGGAGGACTTTGAACTTACATAACAATAAATTAAGTCAAAATTTAATTTACAGCACAATGAATGTAAGACAACTGCATGTACCATACAAAGACAAGAGGAGATGTCAAGTAATGCGAGATTGGTGAATGCAAATATACCAGTACCAAATATCTGTAAAACTACTTCTGGATAATTGAAATTTAAAGGGAAATAATATCAGCTGCCAATATGTAATGCACTTCTAATTTTTCCACAAAAGAACAACTCACAGATTTATTTTGTTGTTGTTTTAATCTTTAAAGGAACTGAGAAACCAATATCACCTTTATCTTTTGACATACAAGAACTATACTATAAAAACTATATACTATAAAAACGTCATGTACATTTCAGAACTCAAAACTTTGTTGTTACTCTAAAAACAGCTTATATTGAAGGCAGACTGGAAAAAAGACAACTTTTGGAATGTTCTACTCTTTGATGTAACAGTGTGGATAAGCACCACCTCTGCAGAAGTAGATTGCCATCACTGTGTTTAGCCCTGCCCACCGATTCGCACATGTAGTGTTTATGAGAGAGACAAATGCAGATCTATACAGAAACCAAACGATAAACATAACAAGACCACAAGACGCTGTGCAGTGCTAAGTTGTGGAAACATTAAATGCCCAGGGTCAGCAAATGTGCATCTTTTATAGTCCTTCTAATAGGAAATGGAAGAAGACTGTAACAGGTCCCTAGGCAGTGAGTGATGGGAAATGGAGTCTGATTTTGCATATATTTTTAGGTGCTTTCCGATGCTGATGTGAAAAAGCAGCGTTGTGCTAGATCAATCCAGCTTTTCTTTAAAATCACAGGTATGTAATAATCATTTTTATAATTGACTGCATTTGCCATGTAATGTATGTTGTGCTATTGCCAAACTGATGGCCTAATCTAACATTAATTTAGCAGTGTTTTATTGATTTGATGTATTAAATAAAATCATTTTAATAATGGAGAAATCACAAAAATAATGTTATGTGCATTAAATGATATGTTTGCTCATATGTATAGACAAAAATGTATTGAACATCTAGACAGTTAAAGACGATGTAGAGATTCAGTCAGTAGTTAAAGGGAACCCTGGGTATTAAGACTTGTATGGCATAAAATAACGTAAATTATGTCTCTTACTGAAATATGTAGTAGAAAATTCATGAAAGATTTTCGTTATTTTAAAAAAATCCACATTGTTATATACATATTTTTGGACTATGGAGGGTGCATTTATTTTCATTACATAGAACGGTTGTACCTAGTGAGCTGTTGGCAGTGAGCAACTCTATTTCTACCGCAACACAACTTGGAATACAGAACTTGGAAAATAAAATACTGATACAATGCCCATGGCTACTGATAGAGCTTACAGGTGGCGATGGATAGGAGTGTAAGCTTAAACCAAATGCTGTACCATCAATTTTCCCCACAAAGAGTCTAAACACACCCGGATATCGAGTGAAATCTGCGCTGAGAAACTCCTTTAGTGGCTTCGGCGTCATAACAGGAGTCGCCATGTTTGCATTGTTTGCAAGATCTTTCTGTAGCTGTGCTCTAGTAAAAGGAAAGTAGTGAAGACTGCATCACTTATCTTGATGCCCTTGGACTGATAAAACTTCCTAAACCCAGAGCTGTGTTCTCTCCATGTTAGCCCTGATGCCTTTGAGGCTTGTATTAGAGCACAGCTACTGAAAGAGCTTACAAAAAATGTAAACATGCAGACACCTGTCATGACGCCACAGTCACTGAAGGAGGATCTACCTATCATTTTAACATTAATCATGAAATGAATTAATTTTATGACAGGATACGGATAATTGATTTGGGTGAGCACATGAAAAGGGTCTCTGTAAACACTGTTTAAGTAAGTTTAAGTTTAAGTAAGTGAATAAATAGAAAAGAAAGGGAAAATAATACAACAACAAAATTAAAAAGTTAAAAAGGTAACAAAAATAAAATATACTTAATAAATAGAAATTGGAATAAAATAAATCATATGACAATAAATAAAGGGTAGAGAGGGGAAAGACTGGGTCAGGGGTAGAGGTGGTTTTAAAAATCTGTTTTTAAATCTTGATAATTTTAGTATGAGATTAATCTTGTTCAAAATGCAGATTTATTGCAATTGCCAAAAGTACTCAATCTCGAATGCGGAAGTACACAGGAAAAAGCAAAATAAAACAATGGTCTCAAATTAGCAGTACAAAAGGAGGATTTTTAAAGAAAAATGTCAGAAGACTTCGATATAAGCCAACAGGAGACTGGTTTCCCTTTGCTAAATTAAGAAAAGATCAGCGGCACATGCGGTACACATACGTCCTACGTCATCCGCCTGGAACAACTTGTATGTATGACAGTTAGTGCAAGCTATATTAAAGTGTTTATTACATGTTAAAATGTATATTTTACTTGCAGAAACATCAGTTTACTACAAGTGGCCTTTGGGACCCGCGGAGCTGTGTAAGGCACTTTTTTTATTATAGATGGATGCACTTTATTGGACTTCTTTTGGACTTCTTTCCTTTGAAACACCCACCCACTGCCAATTGATCTGTTTCAGACAAGCTTTTTCAAAAAAACTGCTCATTCATTTGTTTATTGTTTGTTTGTTTGTTTGTTTGTTAAGAAAACTCACCTCAGTGTCTTCAGTTGACAGTTTGGATTCTGTAGTAAATCATTGAGCTGCTGCACCCCAGATTGTCCAGGATCATTTCCTGTGAGATCCAGCTCTATCAGGTGTGAAGAACATGATCTCAGAGTGGAAGCCAGAGCTTTATAACCTTCTTCAGTGATACTGCAGTTTGAAAGTCTATGAATGAATGTATGAATGAAATTAACATCATTATTCAAACTAAGTGAATTATTGAACAAAAGTTCAACAGCTCTGAAAAACAGTACACAGTCATATTGCATTGTACCTCAGGCAGAAGTTCTGTCCACTAGTTACAGATTTACTCTCTCCATGTTTGTGTAAACTGTGTTTAATTTCAATATTAACTGTTTTGATAAAATTGAGCTATTATTGCCTTTAGAACAGCTGTAATTAAATTGCAATTCTCTGTAAACATGCATAACACTACAAATCATATTACGACATATGAGGGGATTTTTTTTAACCTAAACAAAGTGATTAAAAATAATAATAATTATCTGCTCCAAGAAGAAAAACGTGTCATCATATTATTACACAATTTAAATAACCAAATTAAATGTGACAAACTTACCAGGATTACCAGTAACATATTACTAAATAGACTTTATAAGTTCAGTGATTAATGTGTTTAATATAATTAAACAAACTTATAACTCATTGACCAACTTTAAAAAATAAAAATATGATAAATTTCAAATTCACAAGCAGGCCACAAGGTTATTCAAAATATCTTCTTTTGTGCTCTGCAGAACAAAAAGTCATGCAGGTTTGTAGGCCTGGCCCTAAAGAAAAATTTTTTTATTCAAATATTTGTAGTTCATTTACCACTTAAAGGAACCGTATGTAGGATTGTGGCCAAAACTGGTACTGCAATCACTTTCAAAATACTGTAGAACGGCGTATCCCCCCGTGGAACGACCGTGGAAAATCCACTGTGTACGGAAGCACGGGGCTTTTAGCCTATACCAACAAAATTCTTCTCCGTTTTCAGCCGTCTCCATCTGTCAAAGGCATCTCCTATATAAATCCTTGTTTTATTTCGTACTTTGTCACGACGTACTTCGGATTCATAACGAGGTCTTTTAGGTTTCGTAACTTTATACATGTTTTATCCGACACGTTCGTAGCTGCAGCTGTAACTAGAGCAGAGCTGCCAACCCGGATGACGAAACTCTACTGACTTCGTGATTGGTAGATAGCTGGAGGGTGGCGCCTCAGACCAAAACACAACATGACAACATCAACATCAGTTGACGGCTGCAACTATCACTTTTAAATGACAATATCCTGGCCGGACCACTGTTGTCAGTGATATAAGTATTTGAAATGAACATGATTTCTTAATGTCTAGTGACATGTCAGGGCCATTTTATGATTAACTGAAATAAATTTCTTACATACGGTTCCTTTAAATGCATGAATTTTTCGCGAATCACTAATACATATTTGGGTCTTTAGCGACCCGGACCTATATATCCAGCATGGATATATAACTGCTACAATAGCAAACAACTCTCTTGATATTTTAAGAACAATTGTAGAAGAATAAAATAAAGCATATTTCGTTATCTTTCGAAACTTAGAAGGGTTCAATTTGAGCAGATGATTGCACCATCGCAGTTATCGTCAGAGGGCACTTCCATAGTACGTTCAGCATCTGGCTCATGTTCGCGATCTCAATCATATTCACAAAACTATCATTTTCAATGACTTCAAAGTCAATATTTTGATCGCTGGCAGCTTATTCACCACATCCACCATCAATAACAGTGACATTTTATATTTCATGGCATACAGTAATTGTTTTGCAGTAAAGCCATTCAAACCAGTTCAGTTTTTGCTCAGAATATTCAGTAAGACTTTATTTTACGGTTTCTTAACAAGTTGCTTATTAGCATGCATATTTCAAGAATATTAGCCATTTATTAGTACTAATTAAGCACATAGTAATGCCTTATTCTACATGATCTTATTCTACATCCCTAATCCTACCCAATACCTAAACTTAACAACTACCTTAGTAACTATTAATAAGCAGCAAATTAGGAATTTATTGAGGGAAAAGTCGTAGTTAATAGTGAATAAGTGTTTCCTATTCTAAAATCTTACCAAATATTATTTTGTTTTATGCCTGCAGTGATTTATGAGTGAAATGTCAAATCATTGTTGTCTATTAAACAGTGCCACCTCAAATAAATATGGGGGAATTGCATGCATTTACTCATCAGATATTTGAATATTTTTCACACAGAAAAAATAAGCACACTAATACACACCTTGTGTCTCTCGTGACCCTATACACTTTTTATACAAAATTAATCAGAAAACAGACATTCTTTTATTTATTTATTTATTTTTCTTGTTGTATTGTTTACAATAAATAGATTGAGGAATACTAAGAGAGCTGATTTCTAACTTTAAAAAATGAGACCCGTGGTATGCATTTAAGGGTTAAGCCATTAGTGTAGTATTTTGTCACATGTTTATGGTATTAATTTAATGTTTTGCATTTTTACTGCCCTGCAGTTTCAGAGGGCTGTGGAACATGAGCAGGACCATCTCTTGTGTTCTAAAGCAACAAACATGTATTATTACCTTTTTTTTCTTACTTCTAGAGGTAAGCAGATTTAAAAATCTAAAATATTCACATCATCATCAAATATCTCAATGTCTATTATTCCATTAATAGCTGTGGTGAAATGTACTCACTTTAGTATCTTCAGCTCACACACAGAATTCTCCAGCCCCTTACAAATCTCTTTGAGTCCAGAGTCCAGCAGACGGCTGTTGTTCAGGTTCATCTCTTTCAGGATGGTTTTGGAGGAGAGAACAGTAGCTAGAACTGAACAGTTTTTCTCTGTCAGCTGACAATTATTCAGCCTGAACACACACACACACACAAAAAAACAGCCTTATTTATTAGGCAGCGGCTATTTGCACTAAGTTAAATAGTGATGGGGCTATTTACACAGTGCAAATAGCAATGGGTTATATTTACACTATGTTAAAACAGCAGGATTTTCTGCAATTTATAATACTTATTGCAAATAGAGGCAATTATCTGCACCTCAGTATTGAAGTACATTATAAAACAGTAAGCAATAATAACGTATTGAGTGTAAATTATAGTTTTAAGTAAGGGATAATCAACTGTTTGCCGTGCATTAAAGGATTTTAAATGCACAATGCGGAGGCAAACCGTGAAGTGCATTTAAAATATTTTAATGCATAGCAAGCCGTTGATTATCCTGCTTATTCCATTGTCATTTCCAAATTTATAGAAAAGTTAAAACTAGTATTGCTCTTTGCAGCTCAATATTTGACAGAATAGGTAAAAATTACAGTTATTTTTGTCAGTTACAGCTCATCAGCTTTATCATTCTGCCCATTTCAAATCAGACACAGAGATGAAATAGTGCGGTAAGATTACATTTATTTGAATGAATTATAGCATTTATTTCAATTAATTATCGACTGATCTTAAGAAAAGACAGAAAGACAAAGAGAGAGGAAGAGAGAGATGACAGTTGTATGTGTGTACCTGCCTGCTGCGTGTCTGTGCATCTCTCTCTACAAACAACACATTCATTCAAAAACAGCAGTTTTACCACCTTGTTGCTGTGGAATATAATGTAGTGATCTAGTATCTAGACTATTTTATTAATAAGAATCACGGTGAAGCACTGACAACAAGTTTATGTATGCGCACAGTGCGATGCAACCTCCATCCTCTCTCTCTTTGAATGGATGCCACCTTATTTGAACAATAAAGCCCTCCCTACACCTACCCTAAGCCTAACCGATACTTTATTTTCAATTTTCCGATTATTTTCTTCATTTTTGTTGAAAATAAATGCCTTTTCAATATGATATGAGATTTGAAGAGGGAGAAGAAAAGTTCGCCAAAAGGCTGATTCAAACCCAGGTTGATCGCATTTAAAAGACTAAAGTGCACTTTACCAAATACGCCACTGGAGTTGTTGTTTAGCTGGCATCTTTTATAGTGTTAACTATCCCAATCAAGTTCATGGAAGTTAGTGTAAATAGCCTCTGCCAACAAGGCATTTAGTGTAAATGGACACTCCATATTAATCCCGCACATATTCAACACATATCAGATCAACAGGTCTTTATATCTACTCACACATGTGACTGACAGTCTTTTTCAATTAATAAACAAAGAATGTAAACTTATATAATGTTTATTTAATGCATGAAATCATGCCCACTTACTTAATTTTCTCCAGTTTGCTATGAGGGTCCATCAAAAGAGCAGAGAGTTTCTCCCCATCAAGGTCTCCTAATTTATTTTCACTCAGATCCAGTTCTTCAAGTAATAATGGACTCCTGCCCAGTACTTTAGTGAGATACTCACACGCTTCCTCTGCAACAGGACTTTTCAAAAACCTACAAGAAGTAAAAGAAAAGATTATATATTTCTTCCTATTTCATGCTTTAGAATCCTCCATCCTTATTATGGATCCAATTCAAAAGAAACAATGCTCCCACATATTGTATTAAACGGTAAAATTAATAATTATGACATTTGGCTGTAGTTTCTCCAGACAAATATATTTCTCCAGGATAAACTTAGCATGTGTGTGTAGTAAAGAGTTTACTTGAGAAATCAGTTCAGAATTAGTTTTATACAATTATTACATAGACATTAGTGGAAGATTAGGCTCCACTTCAGTCTTTGATATTAATATTTATTTTTATAGTGATCTGATTACAGAAAATGTGTTGATTGATTTTCAACTTAGTTTAGAGAAATGTCTAAACAGCTGAGAACAATTAATTATTTAGCTCAAATTAATGATAAAATTGTGTTTTGTCACAAAGCTTTTGTCAAATTCATACAGTTGTGTGACTGTTGAATATCTGTAAATTGTAATTGTAAATTCTTCCTCTTTTTATCATACTTTACTTCATCCACTCCAATTTCCAATATATCTAGTTTCATACAGCTGATTTCATATCTGGTGTAAAGTTTTAAATAACTGAAGGCTGTGTGACCTGATTGTTGTAAATTTATATCCATCCAGCAATGAATCAGTAATTTCCTTCACTCCTGATTGTCCAGGATCATTTCCTGTGAGATCCAGCTCTATCAGGTGTAAATGATGTGATCTCAGAGCTGAAGCCAGAGCTTTATAACCTTCCTCTTTTACACTACAGTCAGAGAGTCTAGAACAGAATAAAAATGTAATGTTCAGCAAAATGTAATTTTCAAATTTATTTTGACTTTTTTCCGAAGCAAAAGGTAACAAATGAACATGAATTCAAAGAAAAGGCCCACAGTATATACCTAAGTTTCCGCAGTTTACAGTTATCTTGTAGCCCATCAGAGAGCAGCTTTACTCCTAGATCCTGCAGATTATTGTCACTCAGGTCAAGATCGTTCAGACTGCTGGAGTCTGAACTGAGAACTAAAGCAAGAGCTGAACAGCTTCCCTCTGTTAGTGCACACTTACTAAGCCTGAAAACAACAAAAAGAAACAAATAATGAAGATGAACCATTACAGCATCAAAAAATAGGAGTGGAAGCCAGCATCTGAGAAAACAACAAACTATGACATTGAATAAAATATAATAGATTTTTCTTCTTCAGTAATACTGCAGGACTGAACAGGAATGAAAAATTAACATTCAGCTGATTAATCGGTTATAGCAAGAATTAACTTAACAATAATAACAACAACAGCAACAAGTGCATGTTCTACACCCAAATATGGAAAACATAAATCAAACCCACGCAACTTATTGCATTCGAGTTTCTCATTCTCATTCAGTTACTCTATTTAATAAAGTATTAAATACAATATTTAACATAGTGCAAGTAAAAAGTAAGCTTTAACAGCCTTCATCATTATAATGGTAGTTAATCTAATAAAATCTATAAATGCATATGAACGTAAAGAAATGTAGATAAATTAAGATACAAACTTCAATTTCTCTATTTTGCACTGTGGGTTTTTCAACAGAGTGCATATCTTCACCGTTCCTGAGTTTCCTATTTTATTTCCACTCAGATCCAGCCCTTTCAAGTTTGAAGGATTTGAATTAAATGCTGAAGTCAGAGCAGCACAGCCTTCTTCTGTAATACAGTTATTAGTCAGCCTGCAGAGAAAGAAAACAAAGACAGGACCCATCTTTTAGTTTACTTCAGTCTCAACACACAACTACATAAAAGGGGCCATAAAATGCATTTTTGAATTTATTTTATAGATGTTTTATGATGTTTTTATTATTATTGTTATTATTATTATTATTATTTAATTAAAATAGTCATAATTTAAATAAAAATCTTCATTTTCTACCCTGAATTTAGCTCTTTGATTTGAACACCCTGTTGGATATGGGAAGGCAACTTTTACTGCATTTTTACTATAACAGCCACCACGATTAATTAATCATGAAGTGTTCATTTCAGAATTATATTTAAAACTGCCATTGCATTAAAGGTTGCAGAGCTACACTGTAGCCAAAAAAAGTCATGTTTCCCGAGCACACAATGCAATGATCTCAATGCAATATAATTTCTTCAATCTCATGAATACTTTTATCATAACTCACAGCAAATACACCAGTGTTAATTTTGACAGCAAATTTTGATTTAGTCTTAGTCATAGTCTTTTGACTAAAATGGCATTTAGTTTTAGTCATATTTTAATCATCTGATTTGTTTTAGTTTTAGTCGACTAAAAATCATAATAGTTTAGTCGACTAAATCTACAGTTGATTTAGTTGGCTGAAATCTACTTTAACTTCACGGGCCCTATTTTAGCGCATGGTCTAAAGCGCACGGCGCAGGTGCACTTGGGGCGTGTCCGAATCCACATTTGCTATTTTAGGGACGGTTAGGCGCACCCAGCGCATGGTATAAACGGGTTGTCCCTATTCTCTTAATGATCCGTGGGTGTGTTTTGGGCATAACGTGCATTAAACCAATCAGAGTCTCATCTCCCATTCCCTTTAAGAGTCAGTTGCGGATTGCGGATATTTACACGGTGGAATTTTGCGAGAACAAAGGTTGAACGCTCCCCCAGTAAAAAGCAAAAAATATGTAATCATTTATAACTGTTCCTTATTTATGTATTTTCTTCCACATTTATTTTTTAATTTTATTTATACATTTATTTATTTTCATTTTTATTTATTTCCATGTATATGTATTTATTTATGTATTTATTTATTTATTTCCACATTTATTTATTTATTTATTTTAACATTTATTTATTTCTACATTTCTTTGTCCGTAGGGTAATGAAGAGGGCGTTTTACCTCAGGAATAGCAATCGAGCCAGAGTAGGCGAGGGGAGGCTTTTAGGCCACAGTGACACGTTTTGGTGACCAAATGAAATATAAGAAGTGTCTCCTACATGACGCACCTGTTGATAGTGTGGGATGAATGACTTAGATAGGCAATATGGCCAAAAAACTGCACGCATAAGGAAGTGATTTTCGCGAGTTTCAGCAAATGCATACGATCACAGATTGCACACTTCCCAGTTGAAATAATAATTAATATAATAATAATAATAATAATAATTAAAATAATAACCCGTGATATAAAATTTTGGCCATATTGCCCATCTGTTATGATCTCAGCTGTGGAGGGGGATATGAGTCAGAACTACCTTCTCTAAAGCTTCACATAAAGATGGAAGTTTAGAAATGGGAAAGAAATTGTTAATCTCTGCAACCTCAAGGCCAGGTTTTTTTTAAGATAAAAGGAGAAACCACTGCTTGTTTAAAACAAAATGGAACACAACCCTGGGTTAAGCAACTATTCAAAATAGAAAGTATACTAGTGCCCATGGTGTCGAACAAATCTTTTAAAAACTGGGGACTAAAGTGATTCAGTCAAGAGCAGGGAGTGATTTTCTGTCCTTTATTGCTTGGTTAACATCAATGTGAAAGAGTACTCGTGCGCTGTGCGAGAGGCGCTACTTTGATGATCTTTTGTGTCGTCAAACTTATCCATGTCTGCTCTTCTTTTACTCCCAGGTATTGACATTTTTCATTTTATGAGATATGCAGCAAAAGTATAACAGCTTATGTCCTGCTGGACAGATCAATAGGCTACCATTCAGTTCAAATGTATGCATCTAACCTAACCACGCAGCAGATTTATTCTGAATGAATCTCTTCACAAATCGCCCCTCCCTAACATTGTCATCTCGTTTTTATTCATTGACGAAAACGTCAATAGATTTCTGTCTTAGTTTATGTCATTCAAAACAAGTTTTTGTTTCGTTATCGTCACAAAAATTATTTGTCAACAAAATTAACACTGGAATACAATGTAGAGATTTGTTGAGATTTTGTTGTCATTGATTAGAAAAAGATATTTGGTGAAAATTCCCAAATCAAATGACATAGATTCAAGCTGATCTTAATTTAATTATAAAGAGAAT
Organism: Labeo rohita; assembly: GCF_022985175.1. Lineage (NCBI taxonomy): Eukaryota > Metazoa > Chordata > Actinopteri > Cypriniformes > Cyprinidae > Labeo > Labeo rohita. The sequence goes on from NC_066890.1 coordinate 41,165,385, forward strand.
GACATTTGATCACTTTCCACATATAAAACAGTCACAATATAGGCTAGATAACAGATGGTTTTCACTGCTACACTGTAAAAAAATAAAATAAAATAAATAAATACATAAATAAATAAATAAATAAAATATATATATATATATATATATATATATATATATATATATTTATATATATATATTGTAGTTTAGTTGTTTTAATTAATTTAATTAGGATAATTGATGATGGAGGGGGGCCTCCCAAGGGGAACTTATGGTGTCATGATACACAGTACATTCACAATAATAAAATAAAGCCAAAATAGTGTTAAAGGGATAATTCACCCTAAAATGAAAATTTGCACGGTGTAGGTGACTTTTCTTTTTCCTTTAGTAGAAGATTTTCAGCTGAAATTGTGTTCCTTGGTGATTCATAAAACTTAGGTCAGTTGTTATTTTCATTTTGAATGTCATTTTATATTAGACTTTTTTATTTTATTTTTTCTGTAAATAATTCTGTAATTTCTATATTATTTGGGGTTAGTTGTTTGTGTATTTTGCAGGTAAAAATAGTTTCTTCATGTTTTAACCATTTCCATGCAGGAAATGTAATTTTATTGGGGAAAGAGATGTTTAAAAATTATTTCACAGTTAAAGAGATAGTTCACCCAAAAATGAAAATTCTGTCATTAATTACTCACCCAACCACCACGTTCAATATCTTTTATGGGCTAAAGGTAGTAAAGATATTGTTAACCTTCTGGGGTTGACAAACGTGCTGGCGCACTTTGTGGCATTTTTTCTGATAACCCATAAAGGAACTTAAATTACTTTCATTTTTGATCGTACAGATAGGAGCAATACATCATTCAAATCTGTAAGGGGTCTACATTTATTTGTATGCACTGACAATAACAATATAACTTTGTGCTTTTGTAAAACAAAGAAAACAAACGGGTGCACTTGGTCTTCTCTGTCTCAATGAACTGCTATCTGAAACGTCATTAAAATGAACTGAAACTCAGCGAATACCTGACACAAACATGAGAAGTATATTTATAGAAAGCTTGAGGTGTCTTTTTTTAAACAAAGTCATGTCAAAAACAAATATTCTTTGATAAAATAATCCATATAAAACCAAAGCGATGTACAGTTCTTCCCATCTGAGGTAATTATCGTTAATGTGATAATGCCCACAAGCTACTTTCGCTTTTGAAATTAAAATTGTTCACTTAAGATGCACAAACATGTAAATGCCCACATCACCTCTGTAAACAAAGCAGCAAGACTTCATCAAATTCATCTCAATGACTTGTAATTTCTGGGAGAAGACGCACAGGATGATTTTTGCAGAGCTGATTTCGGCAAGGTAAAAAAAGGTGTTTTTTACACTACCATTGAGAAATTTCAACCAAAGCATGTTATAAACTTTTTATTAAGACCCTAAAGAATCATATCAACTTGTAGAAAATAGGCATCTGATGACCCCTTTAAGCACATTACATACATCTACATGTTTTTGCAAACAGTAATTTAAGTTCTTTTTAGCATTATCAGGAAAAACTGCCACAAAATGCGCTGGTTACAAATTTTAGTTTGTTGACCCCAGAGGGTTAACAGAAGGATAAATCTATAAGACGGTTATATCTAATCTTAGTCCTCAAAAGCCTAAAAGAACAGCATTTTGAAAATATAAAATCAAACAATGTTATTTTGAAGATACTTTGTAAAATTTAAACCATGAAAAATACTCACTGAAGTGTGTTGAATTTACAGTGTTTATCCTGCAGTAGAGAAGCGAGCTGCTTCACGTTTGAATCTCCTAATTCATGTTCACTAAGATTCAGTTCTCTCAGGAGTAATGGGTTTATACCCACAACTTTAGTCACATACTGACAGGCTTCATCTGCAGCAGGATTTAAAAACCTGCAAAAGCAAAGATGAAGAATAATTTAATTCAATTCTCTACTAAACTTGATGAAAAATAATATCTGATTCTAATGGAAAACAGTGTAAAATGGTTTATCTTCAATTTACATAGATGCAGCAGTTTGTATTACTGAAATCATATTTATTATTTATCATTTCATGTCTCACCTCAGTGTCTTAAGCTGGCAGTTTGGATCATGCAATAAATCATTGAGTTCCTTCACTCCTGATTGTCCAGGATCATTTCCTGTGAGATCCAGCTCTATCAGGTGTGAAGGGTTTGATCTCAGAGCTAAAGCCAGAGCTTTGTAACCTTCTTCATTAATAATGCAGTTTGAAAGTCTAGAACATGTGAATAAATAAAAGTGAAATTCAGAATAATTAATAACTTTTTAACTGCTGTTAACAACTGCTTTTGTAAAAAAAAAAAAAGCTGATAAGCAAAAACCCAAAACACTTTCATATGCTAAACATACAAACTGACCTGAGTTTCTCCAGTCGACATTTATCTGTCAGTCCATCAGAGAGCATCTTCACTCCAGATCCTTGCAGATTATTATTGCTCAGGTCAAGCTCCTTCAGACTGCTGGAATCTGAACCGAGAACTGAAGCAAGAGCTGAACAGCTTTCCTCTGTTAGATCACACCTACTAACCCTGGGGAAAAAATAAATAAATAAAAAAACAAACAAACAAATAAACCTCATTGATATTGATGACCCACAACTGTACCACTATGCATGAACTATATCATTAGCTGCATGAAATGGAGTTGCTTAGAGTAAGGCAGTTAAAATTTTTAAAAATTGTGAGTTGTAACACCTTGATTGGCATATGACCAATCACTGAGGATTATTAAAAGTTCATTTTAAACAATTTTGAATGAATGTTGAAAAAACACATTCTAGTTTCTAGCTGATGCATTTTATAATCTTTGTAAAACTAAAGAACATTTGAATTATGCCACTATTATGCCATTTTTTAAGTTCAAAAAAAGTTTTTGTTTTCTCAAATATTAATTTATTATCATCTCATTTCCCAACAATTCTCAAACAATTAGTTTAAGCAGTTTTAAGATCAGTCTCTCTAAACCCCTCCTTTCTTTGAGCCTACTCTGCTCTGATTGGTTAGATGGCCCAGTATGTTGTGATTGGTCTACCGTGTACAGCGCGTGTTAGAAACAATATGCCCACTGCCATAGTTCCATATTTTGGACACTCAATAGAACATACAAACATCTATTATTTATCATACTTACATGCAAACTGCTCCAAATAAATTTTCCAGTTACAGTGGGTACAGAAAGTATTCAGATCCCCTTAAATGTTTCACTCTTTGTTATATTACAGCCATTTACTAAAATAATTTAAGTTCATTTTTTTTCCTCATTAATGTACACACAGCACCCCATATTGACAGAAAAACACAGAATTGTTGACATTTTTTGCAGATTTATTAAAAAAGAAAAACTGAAATATCACATGGTCCTAAGTATTCAGATCCTTTGCTGTATCACTCATATATTTAACAAAGGTGCTGTCCATTTCTTCTGATCATCCTTGAGATGGTTCTACACCTTCATTTGAGTCCAGCTGTGTTTGATATACTGATTGGACTTGATTAGGAAAGCCACACAGCTGTCTATATAAGACCTTACAGCTGTGTGTACATTAATGAGGAAAAAAAAAAAAAAAGAACTTAAATGATTTTAGCAAATGGCTGCAATATAACAAAGAGTGAAAAATTTAAGGGGGTCTGAATACTTTCTGTACACACTGTACTCCCACACCAAAGCCTCTCCACAAGATAGACAGCATTCCAGAGTCTCCAGCTGTCATGGACATTATGCCAGAGTCTTCATAGTCACCACGTTCCTGGCAGTCATGAACAATGCACTTGAAGCTAATAAGGCAGTGCCTGGGCAACCGAGACTGATGTCCAGTGTGACGGACCCACCGCTGACATGCGTTTCACACCCGGCGATCTCTGAGGTTCTCCCACCTTCGACTGCCTTTCCAGTAGTGATGGTCACCATTTTGTGTGTCTGGTCTATACACACTTCTAAGGCGGCGGCGTCCACTCCAGTCCATGAATCCATTCCAGATCCCTCTCCAGTCCATGAGTTGGCTCCAGAGCCTGTGCCAGTCCTTGAGTCCGCTCCAGAGACTGCTCCAGGTCATGAGTCTGCTCCAGAGCCCTCTCCAGCCCATGAGTCCACTTCAGAGCCCACTCAAGCCCCATAGCTTATTCCCGTGTTGGTGCCAGCCTGTAAGTACCCTCCCTGTCCTGTCATAACCACAGAGGTCACCCTTCAGTTCCCTGCCTGTGCGGTCACTGCCAAGAAGACGGTCCCTGAACTCTCAGCCTATCCTGTCACGGCCATGGAGGCCATTCCTGAATCCCTTGTCTGCCCTGTCACAGCCAAGGAGGCCATTCCTGTACTCTCTTCTTGCCATGTCACGCCCAAAGATGTTGGTCTCTTTCGCCTGTCCTGTCATAGCCACAGAGGCTGTTGTTAACCTCTCTGTGCTCTCTACTGCAGTCCCACCTGATCTGACTTGGTGGTCCCCTGCTCCACCAGCTTCGCTGTAGTGGTCCTCAGCTCCATCAGCTCCACCTTGGTGGACATCAGCTCCACTGTGGGGATCTTTGGTCCCGTCGGCTCTGCTTGTGTGGTCTTCAGCTCAACCCTGGTGGTATTCAGCTCTGCCTGCTTCGCTCTGGTGGTCTTCAGTGCTGCCCTGGCAGTCTTCAGCTCTGCCCTGGCTTCTTGCTTGGCTGGCTCTGCTCTGGCTTCCTGCTCCACTGGCCCTGCCCTGGTCAGCAGCTCCTCTACCCTGTCTCTGCGATCTACCGCAATAACTTTATTTATCATCCTACATTATACTAGGGGTGTGAATCATCACAAGTTTTATGATTCGAGTCGATTTGATTACGATTATAATGCCAATGATTCGATTCATTTTGATATCAGGATGTATCACAATGCCTCACATCCTCAATTTTCAATATTACGTCATATGGCTACATTTTCATATTCATTTTCAATCTAATTTATTTTGTGCATTACATAAGCAGGCTACTTTTTAAAATAATTACAAATTCAAATCAAAACAATTGTTAAGAATATAATCAACTTATTATATCTTCAAATAATATAAGAGAATATAACGTAATAAGGGAGAAAGAGACATTTATGAGTTATTCATGGAAAAAGTACTTTTCAGTATCTGAGAGATCTTAGTATCTAAATCTAGTATCTAAGTTTATAAAAAGTTTACAGACAATCGTTGTTATGGGTTTTTCCTCAGCATAATTGCTGTTTGATTATTACTGATGACATCATAGCAGCAGCTATCAAACACAAAGTGCACATGAAAGTCTGTCAGTACGTGAGTTTTGTGCATTCAATACATATTGTATTCCAGCACAAATTAAAGCAAAACACTGAAATAATGGCGAGTGGAAGCACACACCATCGAGCAACATGCATATCCTGTGCAATGAAGCCCATCGCAATTGCACACACAGAAACAATTGATTCTGAGTATGTTTTTTTTTCCCCACATACACTGTAAAAAATTATTCTGAGTTTTAGTCGGGTGGAGAAGTGAAATCATGTCCTGTCAACCTGCAGTGCCTCACTACACAATAAGACAAGTTGGAACAACTTCAACTTAAAGAGAAATTGAAAACTTTAAATAACATGTTCATTTAACAACAAAACATAGGTTCTATCAACTTTCTGTGTAAAGCGCATGTGCCAGAATCTCTACGTCATGATGACGTACTGTTTTACTGTTGAGAAAGACGCGCTATCCACCATTTTTCTGCACGAAAAGTTGCTGATCATACAAGAAAAGACGAAGCAGCCTGCATTTGAATGAAAACAGATGGACTTTATGGACTGCAAATAATGAATTGAGTAAGTACACCTTGATTTGTGCTTTCTTTAATGTTAATTTCGGCTTGTTTCGCTCACCGGCCGTGTTTTGATTTCAGGCAATCATATCTTGTGAATTAGTACAGCTTGATTACTGTTAGGTTACGCTATTAACTTCGAAAGTTCACTGACATGCTGTGCTGAGAGAACTGATGAACATGAACAGCTGATACTGAGCACGCGTTACAGAATTTGGCAAAATGTAAGTTAATAACTAATAAAACCTACGCCTACTGGAAAATACAAATGCTATTAGTTATATCAAACAGCACTTTTAACACGATGAACATGCAACAACTGTTAAGTGAAAACGTAAGTGGAATTTGCTATTTACATTTGTATGCACGTTGTTAAGTTTTATGAGCTTGTTTCTGTACAAAGCTGAAGACTAGTTCAGTTTATATGTATTACACTTGTAAAACATCTGTTTGCACATCAGAGTCTGATGTGCTTTTGCAAAACGCTAATGTTTAAAAACTTTTCCAAGATGACGACGATGATGAACTGAAGTTATGATTACAAATTATATTTGAATGGGTCTGAGCGTACTATCATCAGCTGGGATGATATCGTTACGTGAGTAAGTAAAAGAACTGGTGAACCATTTTATTTTAACCGGCTCATTGAAACGAACGGCCGAAAGAAACGGGTCACGGGAAATAACCCATCACTATTACAATTGTGGATCAAGTTAATGTTGATAAATAGATAAAACAGTGTAAAGTTTTATATAAGTGACTTTTGAGCGTGTTCATTGGATCTCCTTATCGTTATTTATTTATTTATTTATTTATTTTTATCTTAGAAACACGAATGACCAGTAATATCTAAAACACCACTGTCAGTCCATATTTGTGTTTAATACAAATATCCTGCATTATGTTTTAATTTAGTACTGGTAAGGACTGTCACTGAGACCCTGGCATCTTTGTTAAATTTGTAAATATATTTGTTTTTATAGATCAGCAAAGAATTCACCTGGCTTGTGTCTAGTGTTTTTTGAAGGCCAAGATGATCATCTCTCAAAGCTGATACAGTTTTTCAGGTCAAAGTGTGATGAGGACATTCCAGATATGACTTCAGTATTGAAGAGCCTTGATAAGGATGTGAGTCTATTTATGTTAAAGCAGTCTTTCTCTCCCCAAAATGACAATTCTGTGATCATTTACTCACTTTCATGTTTGTCCAAACCTCTATGATCTTTTTTCTTCTATCGATCATAAAACTAATGATAGTGACATCTTTTCATACAATGACTTCAGAGTAAGTGTCTAAAAAGTAACATATATGATTTGTGCGTCATATTCCAAGACTTTCAAAATCATACTATATTTTTGTATGATGAAAACTAAACTAAAGTCTTTGTTTACAAGAATGTTTGATTGTATTAGCTTCTACATAAATATCAAACCTCATTGATTTTTGCAAGTCTTTTGATCACGTCAAGACATAAGAACTAATGAGGTTTGATGTTGTATTATGTCATAGTAACATCAAATCTGATATGATCAGTTCATTACACAAAGTTATTATCAGAAAACTTAAAATAGGCAACATGACTAATCCACTACTTTTACTGCATTTTTTTTTCTAGTGTTGACTTGTCCTTTTTAGAGCTTAACACTGATAATTTTCATTGTATGGAATTAAGATATTAATAATTTATCATGTGTTTGGAGTGGCATGTTAGTGAGTAAATGAAAGTTATCATCTTTGCTAACCTGTCCTTTTAAGTCCTTTAAAGTCTTACAAAGTGCGTGGTACATCCACTATTAAATCTTATTTTGGTGCTGAACAAGAAGGTAACAAACAACTGTTGTTGCATCACATCACTGGTGATTTATTTACAACAAATGTATATGCATAAAAAGCATCAAAAACAGAGGGAGAGGGAGAAAAGATAAATGAATAAAGAAAAACAAAGGATTGAATAAATAAAGCTGGTACTTTAACCATCCTATATTTTACAGACAACAACCAAAGGATGAGGACAGCAGCATGGCTGGGCCTGCTGTGGTACATGCAAGAGACCCCTTCAAAATTCATTAAGAGATGTGCAAGGTAAGCTGAAACATGTAACGTCCTTAAAACAGCATTTTAAAATGAAAACGATCCTCGTCTACACTGGTGTTTTCACTGCATTTCAGAAACGATCTCCGTCTACGCTACACAACTGAAAATGCATGTCACATGACCATTCATGCAAGTACAATCATAGCTATGTACAGATAGATGCCCTATTATTTAGATGGCAGATCTACGTGCTTGAAGTGGCCGAATGGGGAATCTACCTATACATATCTATGGTGTACAACAATGAGCATGATGTTATTGTTTACACGATCATCAAGGATACACAGAGTAAATGTGGGCAGCCACGCCATCATTTTAAAAAGTCTCTGTTTTGGTCCATTTACACTGACATGCAACCCCAGAGTTTTTAAACTAAAACGGGGTCTGCAGCGTTTTTGAAAGTCTCTATTTTTGAGAGTTGAAAACACCAGAGTAGTGTAAACGGTAACACTTTATTTTGATAGTCCACTTTAGACATTCTACTAACAGTAAGTAACTTTGCAACTGCATGTCAACAAGCCATTAGAGTATTAGTAGACTGGTTACTTACTATATCTTGTAACACTCTTGTAAACTTTGCAAATATATGTCAACTTATTCTACTAACCCTAAACCTAACCTAAAAGTCTGCTCTCAGAGTTAGTAGACGTAGTTGCAAACTAATGAGAATTAGTTGACATGTAGTTACTTATAGTTAGTAGAATGTCTAAAGTGGACTATCAAAATGAAGTGTAACTGTGTAAACTACAGGCGTAACCGTAGCAAAAATTAAGCGTTTTAAAATGAATATGCACTAGTGTTAATGCAGCCTAAGGGGAAATTGAACATTAGATCTCTTAATTTGCAGGGGTCTGGGGACTATGTTTGCTTGCTTTTAAGTAATAGTGCCTTGTTTTTTTTACATTCTATGAAGCCCAGTGACTGAAGAGGATGGGATCAAGGGTGTGGTGATTGGAATCCTAGTGGTTGCAGAAAACATGATGAAACCTCTCCCAGCCTTCTATGACGTTGCGCTGGTGATTGAGGAAGAAGTGGTAATGTGTCACCTGAGTGATTATACCTAATGCTTTTCTGAACCTGATGGGCCTGGTGTACGCATTAAACCTTGACTATCCAAAGGAATTAAAAGTCACTTTTGAAGTGATACAGCACCTGTTCATTGGAGTCAGATAAGACTCTAGTACCGCAAGAGTTCATTCTTTGAAAAGCAAGCTGCTGTGATAAGACAGAAAACAAAATAAATCTTTTTTTACTTTATGCTACTGTTTAATCATTGTACTGGTTGAAACTTTAATAACATTGTTGTTTGAGATCTCATTTTTTTAAAGTCGAACATTGGAATTCTTTTTTTTTTTTTTTTTTTTTGACTTCTGACTTCTTTTTTGCTTCCTCTTTCATTGTCATGTTCCTACAATTGGGAATTTAACAGTTTTTTAACAGTTTAATATGACGTATTTTTAACACAGCTTATTGTGAATTCTTCATGTACACTTGTTCCTGCAATGAAAATATCTGATAATGACAAGGAGAGTTATTTGTACTATTTTGGCACTAAGATGGGTGTGTGCATAGAGAAGTTTGCATGTTTTTGTGTGAGCTGTGTATATGTGAAGTTTTTTCTTTCGTAGTGTTTTTTCTATATTTGCAAGACAATTATTATGTTTGTGTTTTTGGATGCAATGTGTCTGTTTAAAAATAAATGCTGTGAGTTTCAATTTTGCAGTTGTGTTGATTTCCTAAAAAATCTGGTTCTAGATATCCAAAACTACTTCAAACTAGTCCAGTATGTCGACTAGACATGGTTCATAGTTGTGAAAACATGAAAAATTGAGTTCAACCAATTTTTTTTCAGTTGACTTAACTAAAAAATGTAAATGCTCATTAATTGATACAGTACGTTGGCTCAATTTACTGCAAGTTATTTCAACAACTAAGTTGAGTGAACTTAACACCTAATGTTTGCTAAACTTAACACCTAGTGTTCGCTAAACTTAACAAAGCCAATGCAACAAAATGACTTGATTAAGTCAAGTTGTGTCAACAAATCATTTTTTACAGTGTACGGCATCATATGTGGGAAAAAAAAAACACGCTCAGAGTCAATTCTGAAATGTTTAGAATTGATTCTAGAACCATTGAAAATAGAATCAGAGAATCGGAAAAGCATCAGAGAATCGATTTCCAATACCCCTACTGTCAGAGCAGGAGGAGCCAGGCGAGACCCAAGTCGCAGCCTTGATGGCGGCCCATGGCGGAACAGACAGAGGGAGGAGCCATGGTGGAGGAAGGGCTGATGACTTCAGGGGGGCCGACCGATAGCAGTTGAGCAAGTGAAGGTGGAGACGGAGAGCCGATGAGCCAGGGTGACGCTGAGGATCTGAAGGGCCAGGGTGGAGCCCAAGGTTTACACAACCAAGGCGGAGAGACGGAGATCCGCGGCAGAGCCGGAATGACAGAGGACTGAGGTGAATCTGGAGGGAGGGAGGAACCCAACGGAGCCGGTGGGATGGAGCGATGAGGCGCAGCAGGAGGAGTGGAGTCCTGAGGCGATAGTGGGTCGATGATTGACCAAGGTGAAGCCAGAGGGACGAGGGAGCCCAGTGGAGCTGGTGGGCCGATGGGCGACGGTGAAGACGAGGGAGCCGGGAGCGGGGGCGGAGTCCTGGACTCGGAGGCTGGAGGTGGAGACAAGGGATCCTCCAGCCATGACACCGATGGATACTGGCAGATCCTCGGCGAGCCCACTGCACAGATGGTGGGCTGAGGGTGAGCAGAGGGGCTGCCAGGAGACAGCGGTGGCAGAGCTGAAACAGCAGGGATGAATGGAGGAGGCAGGAGAGGGAAGGTGGGTGGGAAATCCAGGTAGCAGGTACACAGTTCAGGGCCTACAGAGGGTTCAGAGTAGATGGACAGTTCACATGATGTTGGGAGAAGAGGGGGCATGTCCACATATATATCGTCTTTGTAAATAAAGTCCCAAGAGTCCAGCGATTGCTCACCCTTAGCAGAGGTTGTGTTCAATTCACGGTCAACGGCGATCCACAGGACACCAGCACCCACTCTACAAACACAACGAGGCTCTCTCGAGGACCCTCTCCAGACATCAGCGCTCATGTGGCGGTGTTAAGTCCAGCTAGGAAAAGCGAGCAGAGGCAGGTGTCCTTGTGTAAGGTTGGCAAGGAATGCAAAGTCTTTAGTGTGGTCCTCGAGAGAGCGATCCCTGCTCCCGACGAGGACGGCCGGGTCATCCATAACAAAACAAAAAGAAACAAATCACTGATATAAGCGAAAAAATGAAATGTGGGGTAAACACGTCGCTGACTTTTTTAAGGTCCGGTCTTCTGTCACGTAACGTTAGCGATGTTATGTTCTGTGCCGAAGCTTCGGAGCGTGTGTCGAGAGATCTTGGAAGCTTTTGGTAAAGCGCGTATCGAGGCTCGTATCACTTTAGAGCAATGACGTCATTGATGACCTCCAAAGCTTAGACTCTGCCTAATGGTTCAGTAAGTGGTTTGTCTCACCACCACTAATACTGATTAACTAATAATGACACAACAAGGACAGAACAGGAACAACCATATATAGGCACATGAGGGAGAAACCAACACAAACAGTCCAGGGGTGTGACACCTACATTAAACACTGCATGAACAGCAACATTCAAAATGGCATAAAAGGGCACTTTAAGTAATTTTTGCTTATTTTGCTTAGTGCCCATATTTATGAAGGGTTAGGGTTATGTTGGGAAATGTATTATTTATCTTTTCAATGTATTACATTCTTACATTCATTCATTCTTATTATTATATTTTGTAAAGAATTCAACACAAATCACACTTTAAGACTGGTTGACCTATTTTTTTATTTATTTATGTTTTCTGTTAACTTACATAACTTACCTCAGTATCTCCAATGTACACTTTATATTCTTTAGTCCAGTGCAGAGCAGGTCCATTCCTGAATCTTGCAGATTATTATTGTTTATGTTCAGCTCTTTCAGATTGGTCTCTGATCCAAGAACTGTGGCCAGAGCTGCACAGCTTTTTTTTGTTAAGTTACAATCATTTAGCCTACAAAAGAAAATAAATCACAACAAAGAATAAGAATACATACAGTGGGTATGGAAAGTATTCAGACCCCCTTAAATTTTTCATTCTTTGTTATATTGCAGCCATTTGCTAAAATCATTTAAGTTCATATTTGTTCCTCATTAATGTACACACAGCACCCCATATTGACAGAAAAACACAGAATTGTTGACATTTTTGCAGATTTATTAAAAAAGAAAAACTGAAATATCACATGGTCCTAAGTATTCAGACCCTTTGCTGTGACACTCATATATTTAACTCAGGTGCTGTCCATTTCTTCTGATCATCCTTGAGATGGTTCTACACCTTCATTTGAGTCCAGCTGTGTTTGATTATACTGATTGGACTTGATTAGGAAAGCCACACACCTGTCTATATAAGACCTTACAGCTCACAGTGCATGTCAGAGCAAATGAGAATCATGAGGTCAAAGGAACTGCCTGAAGAGCTCAGAGACAGAATTGTGGCAAGGCACAGATCTGGACAAGTTTACAAAAAAATTTCTGCTGCACTTAAGGTTCCTAAGAGCACAGTGGCCTCCATAATCCTTAAATGGAAGATGTTTGGGACGACCAGAACCCTTCCTAGAGCTGGCCGTCTGGCCAAACTGAGCTATCGGGGGAGAAGAGCCTTGGTGAGAGAGGTAAAGAAGAACCCAAAGATCATTGTAGCTGAGCTCCAGAGATGCAGTCGGGAGATGGGAGAAAGTTGTAGAAAGTCAACCATCACTGCAGCCCTCCACCAGTTGGGGCTTTATGGCAGAGTGGCTCGACGGAAGCCTCTCCTCAGTGCAAGACACATGAAAGCCCGCATGGAGCTAAAAAACACCCGAAGGACTCCAAGATGGTGAGAAATAAGATTCTCTCATCTGATGAGACCAAGATAGAACTTTTTGGCCTTAATTCTAAGCGGTATGTGTGGAGAAAACCAGGCACGCTCATCACCTGTCCAATACAGTCCCAACAGTGAAGCATGGTGGTGGCAGCATCATGCTGTGGGGGTGTTTTTCAGCTGCAGGGACAGGATGACTGGTTGCAATCGAGGGAAAGATGAATGCGGCCAAGTACAGGGATATCCTGGACGAAAACCTTCTCCAGAGTGCTCAGGACCTCAGACTTTTTTAGACAGACAGGTTTACCTTCCAACAAGAAAATGACCCTAAGCACACAGCTAAAATATCGAAGGAGTGGCTTCACAACAACTCCGTGACTGTTCTTGAATGGCCCAGCCAGACTTAAACCCAATTGAGCATCTCTGGAGAGACCTAAAAATGGCTGTCCACCAACGTTTACCATCCAACCTGACAGAACTGGAGAGGATCTGCAAGGAGGAATGGCAGAGGATCCCCAAATCCAGGTGTGAAAAACTTGTTGCATCTTTCCCAAAAAGACTCATGGCTGTATTAGATCAAAAGGGTGCTTCTACTAAATACTGAGCAAAGGGTCTGAATACTTAGGACCATGTGATATTTCAGTTTTTCTTTTTTAATAAATCTGCAAAAATGTCAACAATTCTGTGTTTTTCTGTCAATATGGGGTGCTGTGTGTACATTAATGAGAAAAAAAAATGAACTTAAATGATTTTAGCAAATGGCTGCAATATAACAAAGTGTGAAAAATTTAAGGGGGTCTGAATACTTTCCGTACCCACTGTATAATACATTTACTAAATAAAAATATTAATCTTCTATTAATTATTATTTTTGTATGAACAGTACCTATATACGAGGTTGAACTACATTGACATTGTTCTTCAAACATGATTATATTGATTCAGTGATAAATTTGCAAGATAAAAGGTAGATAAAATTTGCTAGACAAGCATTTTTAAATAATATTTTCTGATGTGTTGTATAATAGTGTATGTTGTACTTCATCCATTGCATGTTTAACAGCATCATGAATCTAATAAAATATTAGCATTACACTTTAATTCCGCTGGACCACATTCTTTAAAATAAAAAATAAATATTACACCACATTTTGTATGTCTCCCTTATTGAACACACTCATTTCAGGTCTTGTCTACTAATGAGCTGATAAGTAAAATAAGGTGTGCTAGATGAGGAAGACAAAATATGCAGTGCTGGGGTTGCTCCAGTACTGGTTTGAAAACTCCTGCTGTAGATGTAAACATATTTTTCTGAGGACAGGAAAAACATAACATTTTTAAATGACTTGCAGTGCTCTTTTGGAGGTTTTGATGACTGCTGATAATCTAATGAGACATTCGTCTGATGTCTTGAATTTTTGAAGCTCAAACTCTTCTTGCTCCTTCTCCGATGTCAACAACACAAAGGCCAAAGCAGACCACTGGGCAGGTGAAAGGTCAGCAGATGAGAGTCTTCCTTTGCTAAGGTGGACTTGAATCTCTTTTACCAGAGTTTGGTCATTCAGTTCATACAGGCAGTAGAACAGATTGATGGATCTCTCTGGAGACAGATTATCTTCTAATTTCTGCTTGATGTATTGAACTATTTCTTTTTTGCTCTGATCATTGTCATCTTGTTGTTTCAACAGGCCCCGTAAGAGTAGTCTATTGGACTGGAGTGACAGACCAAGAAGGAATCGAAGGAAAAGGTCCAGGTGTCCATTGCCACTCTCAAGTGCCTTGTCCACTGCAGTCTTGAGCAAATCAATTATAGTTTCATTTTTGGTTTTCTGTTTTGTAGACCCTTGATCAAACACAGATTTATTGTTGAGGTCTAAAAACAGATGTGCATAAAGGGCTGCAATAAACTCTTGAATGCTCAAGTGAACAAAGCAGTACATGGTACCAACGATTATCCCTGTTTCCTCCTTAAAGATCTGGGTACACATGCCTGAATACACTGATGCTTTTGAGACTTCAATACCACAAGCTTCCAGATCTGTGTCATAGAAGATCACATTGTTTCTTTCTAGGTGATGGAATGCCAGTTTCCCCAGTGAAAGGATGGTGTCTTTATCCCAGGAAACATCTGGTGTGTATTTTCCATCATATTTTCGTCTGCTCTGCAGGACCTGAAAGAGGAGAAAGTGTGTGTACATTTGTGTCAGAGTCTTGGGAATGTCTTCAGTATTTGATTCCTGCAGTGTATTAGATGCGTCATCAGCCTGATTGTTTTTCATGCAATTATTTCTTTTCTCCTCTAAAATGTTCTGAAGAACAGTGGCTGAAATCCAGCAGAAGACTGGAATGTGGCACATGATAAAGAGACTCTTTGATTGTTTAACATGATCAATGATTTCTTTGGCCTGGTTCTCATCTTTGAATCTTTTTCTAAAGTACTTCTCCTTTTGTGCATCATTGAATCCTCGTATCTCTGTCAGTCTGTCGATACAGACAGGAGGAATCTTACTGGCAGCTGCTGGTCTGGTGGTGATCCAGATGAGAGCAGAAGGAAGCAGATTTCCCTTGATGAGGTTTGTTAGGAGAACATCTAGAGGGGCTGGTGATGATACGTCAGACCACATCTCATTCCCATAAAAGTTAAGAGGAAGACGAAATTCATCTAATCCATCAAGGATGAACAGGACTTTGAACTGATTTCTCCTTGTGATGTTCAGTCCTTTTGTCTCTGAGAAAAACTGAGTTATAAGGTCCATCAAACTTAGTTTTTCTTTCTCCTTTAAGTTCATCTCTCTGAATGGAAGAGGAAATATGAAGCTGATATCCTGATTTTCTTTTCCTTCAGCCCAGTCTAGAACAAACTTTTGCACAGAGACTGATTTCCCAATGCCAGCAACTCCTTTTGTCAGTACAGTTCTGATCTCCTTGTCTTGATCAGGTGTTTTAAACAAATTTTTGCATTCAACCTGTATTTCTTGTGATTCATGACGTCTGGAAGCAACTTCAATCTGTCTGACTTCATGTTCAATATTGACCTGTTCACTACAACCCTGAGTGATATATAGATCTGTGTAGATGTTATCCAGGAATGTTGAGTTACCTTGCTTTGCAATACCTTCAAACACACACTGATACTTCTTCTTTAGGCTACCCACACAGCAAAAGGACTCCGCGGCGGATCTGCCGCGGAGGTATCGCGGCTTCCGAAACGTACCCGCGAAACGGCCCCGTATCGGCGTCCACTTGCGCGCAGTGACGGATCCGCAACGAAGGCGGGTCGCGGATCCGCCGTGGCTCCGCGCTGCATCCGCTCCGCATCCGCGATTAAAACCTTACCTCCGCGGCGGGTCCGTTTTGGGCCCGCAAATTCATACATACATCCGCCGCAGACTCGCAACGGACTCATAAAAATCCTGGCTCATCTGGCCCGGATCCGTTTTGGACCGGTTTATCTAATTTTCAAAATCCCTTTTGTTCTTGCTTTAGGATAAAATAGGATATAACTAAAACCATCAATAGCCCTAGGCTACTACAGCAATACAGGCCTAAGCTTGTATTTTTAACCTAACTATTGAAAATAGGCCTAAAAAAATGTTCAAGTCAAGACATCAATTTATTGTACAAAAGCAATCACTAATCACTACTCAATGGAAACATAACATTGATATTTAAATTTATGGACAGTTATAGGTTATAGCCTATTCTGTTTTTAAGTAGCCTACTGAATGATGTACACACAACTGATGAAATGTTGTTAACACTTTATTGAGCAACCTTATAGGTGTCACATGTATGCAAACATAAAATATTTGATCTATTAGCTACAACTTCAATGAAATGCTGTATGCACAGCTAAAATATCAGAAAATGAATAACTGGTGAACAAAAAGAAGTTCAATAAAAAGGTTTTTTATTGCTTATTTCTCCTATTACTCCATTTGTGTGGATGGAGGCAGGACACGTCTCCTCGTTGCCCGATCCGTCGCCAGGTTGAACCACCTGATTGCGTGCTTGGTGACCTCCGCCTCCGTGGCTGACTGTGTCAGCGTGTTTTTCCTCACAGCACCTGTAATCAAACAGACAGATGTGTTTATGTTATGATATGTACACTCAAAAAAGTGAGTCTAAATTTGCATTATTTAATTCAATTGCTTAACAATTTTCCATCCGTTTAGATTACTTAGTTTTAACATAAAACATTTCAATAAACTTAATGTGATTCGTATACATCAGTCAACCATGAATGAAACAGGTAAGATTTATGTAATAATTCCCAGCAAAGAGTTAATGAGATTATGTGATGATTGATCATAAATGATGAACAGCTGATGTTATCATCAAGCAGAATCACCGAAGGAAAGAGAAACACGAGAACTACAACTTCAGCCACAGCCGAAGAAATCAACTGAAATAAAGACATTAAATCATTTAAGATCTGATTAAACAACTCTTAAAACAGCTTTATCAGCTTCACATCAGACTTCTAGAGAAGCTCTTATTGTGAATTAACAGAGGTTTAGATGTTTTATTGTTTTGTTTGAAATCACCATCAAAGAGACCAGTGTTTCCTGTTGTTGGGCTCTTGACCCTTGACATTTTGGTGTTTTTATGTAGAACACATTAAGCTTAACCAGCAAAGCCAAGTGAAGAAGAGTTGTGAAAAAAATTATCCACCGACTTCATTTCAAGTCCAATATCTTTATATATTGATATTGTATTGCTTTAGATTTGTTAATAACTTCAGATCTTGTAGTACTGTAAAAAATGATAATTTGAATAATTTACAAATCATTTTGTGCACAAAAAAGTTTTCATCTGCAGCATTGCAAACACCATAGACATTAAGTTTCAGTGTATGAATCAGTACCTTACCATCAACAATGGTGACAGTCAAAAAAAATGCTTCATGCTCAGTGCATGCTGGGATACATGGGCGAGTCATGAACTATGCTGGTACCCAGCATGCATTGCAATATGAAGCTGTTTGACTCACCATTGTTGAGATTCATATACTGATTTTTGAGGTCTGTGGTCTTTGTATTGCTGCAGATGAAAACTTGCGCACAAAGTGATTAGTAAATTAATTTAGACCGAATCATTTTTTGGAGTGTATAACATCCAAAGCCAAGTATGCTTACACAATACAATATATGAGATAGGCATTAAGGAGAAACATGAAACTTACAAAGTAAGACATGACTTACATGACTTGTTTCATGACATGACTTACAAAGTTATAAACAGGGTTGTGGTGGGTAAACTACGAATTTGTGATCAGGGTAAGGTGTACTGCACCTTTCACTATTGGATATTTAAAAAAGACATCCAAAATGTTCAAATAATATCAGTGGTATTAAATGGTTCCTTGATCAGTGCACATATTGTATGTGGATAAATCAGTGTGGTTTTGTAATGTTTTAAGTTTGTTAGGGTAATGCATACATTCTATTTGGAGGTAAACTCTTTACATTACATTACATAAACTCTTAACAGGTGGATAAACTATATTTCTGACATTTGAGCGGTGGGTAAACTCCATTTACTTGCGTTTAGTCTCCACTACAGCCCTGGTTAACATTACATCAAGGTATTAGCAGATGCTTTTATCCAAAGCGGCTTAATCAAGCTACATGTTGCATCAGAGACCTCAGTTTTAGGTTAACCATTCCGAAAGCAACACTAAATTAAAATACATCTCACATGGTAATTTACAACCCACACAAAACTGCATTCCATCAGTGTGTATTATTATTATTATAATTTATTTATTTATTTAGACAAATGTACACGAGCGAAGCTATCGCAACCACCAGGCAGCCAATACGTTTGAGTGCATTTACTTTAATAACATGATGGCCTGTTACCCACACCTAGGGTGCGTTTCTCTTGACATGACAATCCACTGTGATTCCAATCCCCAAACTTTGACCATAGTTGCACTCTTACAAACAAGTGCAGGTACGCCACTGTTTCACCTAAGATTGTGCCGGAAGTTGGTATCTCCACTTTCTAGAAGCGCACCCATGGTCAACGCCATTTTCAGTGCCAGCAACAAACTGAAGGAATCAAAACGAGGCAGTCTCACAGCAGTGGGGATCCCACAGCAATTTTGAAGATTTACTGCATGTCAGAAAGGTAGGCTTTTTTATTATTATCATTATTGCACTGCCTGATAGTGAACAGGAATTTTTTAGTAGCCTATTTTCCCTACTAATTAAGTGACCTTGTCAGATTTTCACTGATGCACTGTGTTAAACATAACATCAGGCATATAGGCCTACCTGATTGAAAAAAAAAAAAACAAGACATTAAACGACAAAAAAGTCGGTATAGTATGTGGTATATGGTATAGTAGCCAGTCTAAAAAAGGCTACACAGTCATATTGGTATGATGGTTGCTACAATTTTTAAGGCTGCCCCAACATTTACAAACTATTGACTTTGAACGTATTTAATATTACTTTGAATTATATACTTACTGAAAAGCAAGGTCTTCGTTGCCATCCTACTGAAGGGCTTTTTGTTATTAACACCCTTCCAGTTGATCTGATGAGACACCTCATCTGTGAAGAGCCTGCCCAAGATGTTCCAGGTCACTCTCTTCACATCCTGGCCTCCAATGGTGGCTAAAGAAGAAATCTAAAAGGCAAAGACATCTTTTTTAAATAAAAAGCAAGGTAAACATTAAGCTTAAGTTGCATCTAAAGCTGCATTCAAAATGTTTTTGTTCCTGTTGAAAGCGTTCAGAAATGTACAAAAAGATAGAAAACTTATGTTTCTTCTTTTTGTGTAAAGAATTTTTTTTTTTTTCTAAACATGTACTTGGCTCACACCCTCATGACCTGTCAAACCAGGGAGATTGTTGCTCACTGACAGAATCTTACCACTGGGAAAAGGCATTTCAGGACAGGCCTGTTCAGGGCTGCTTCAATAGAATATTTGCAATAATCATGGACAATCAATAAACCTAATGGCACCATTCATATTAAGTAAGAAAACTCACCACTTTCTGTCGAGCTGGGCCATTCGACGGTTCCTTTAAAAACATTTCAAATGCCTCCACTGCCTCCAAATTTTCCAGGGGAAAATGGATATTGTTGGGCATCTCAACATCTGGCCCCGGGGTGCTGTTCAGCCTGCTGCTGAGGTAGTTCACCTTTGCCACAAGCTGGTCTTGCTGCTGTTTAATGGTTTCCAGCAGGCTAAGGATGTGGACCTCAGCCGCTGTTGACAAACATGAAATATAGCTAAAATGTAGTGCAAAAAATATATCACGTTACAGCGTTTATCCTCATTATTCAAAATTACTGACGCTAGTCAGTTCTGTCTTAAATGATTAGAAACAGTTGAGAATGAAAATCCGTGTGCAACAGTATATTGGACCCGTGTGGTTAAAGCGGCAACACATAATATTCCTTCTGCCGTCTCTGTGCCTCATATGAATAAAATGTACAAATCACTCACTGCTCTTGAATGAATGACGTTTGTAGTTTTAATCAGAAACAAAGCATGTTTAACTATTACAGTAAAGACACCGTTTTATTTTACATTCATCTAACTACATTCAATCTCTGTAGTATTGTTAGACTACTTTAGACTTGCATAAAAGTATTCAGTATTTTTTAAAGCACTGTTTTTTTTTTTTATTTGTATCTTTTTTTCTTTTATATAGATCTTTTATTTGATCTATATTCTTCTGACTTTTTTATTTTTCCGCGCTTACACTTTTGGCGCCGTTAATAGCCGGTAGCTAATTAGCTTTTTGACGTTCAAACAGGCGCCAATACAAATTATTTGTCTGAACCGACTCAAACGGTGATTAAAATGCCGAAGTTTAATTTTCATTATAAAGAGGATGGCAGATAGATACTATGAGACCAAAATTGCCAAAATGCAAATTTAACAATGCACAGCTAGCTAGAAGCTAGCGCTACCATTATCCACGAGTGAACATGCTAAAGTTGTCCTACTATCAAACAACGTCATTACAGTCATTAATATACATGATGATATCGATACATCAATAAACTTACTCAAGAGGATTCAGCGCAACCGTGTCCCAGTCTCCAGTGATATGATTTCGTCTCGGCTCTTGGCGTACTCAACCGTACAGTAAAGGCGCGTCCGCGTCCGCGCATCCGACATGGGTGCGGTCAGGATCCGCTGATTGACAGTAGAATTTACAGCGCCGCGCGGAGGCGGAGCTGGTCTTCTGGGGGGAGTCAAAACGAAGGTGACAGTCACGCGGGTTTGGCGACTTGAAGGCGGATCCGCGTAGGAATCTCCTGCTGTGTGGGTACATTTTAGCTGATGAATGAACACCAGCTCATCTAAACAAAGGAAGAAAAACAAACAAAAAAATGTTTCAATCCATTTTCTTTTTCTCTAATACATTCACACCATGGTTATAGTTAGCCTAACTACTTCTGGTTTTCTTTTTCAGTGCTGTTTTATCTGTTTTTATCAGAGAATTTTGTGCAGAATTGGAATGCTTCTCACTAGATCTGGCAGCAACCTTGTTCATTTTGCGGCAAATTCAAACTCTTCTCACTGGATCTTGCAGCACTGTGCAGTAACAGTCGCACAAGATCAGTATTGGTTCCAGAGTAAACCTGTTCTGAGCTTCGACCAGTTTGTATGTGCTGTGCTCAGTTATTGGTCAGAGTTGATAAACAGTCCACACTGTACAGCTGAAATGAGTAGCGCAGTTTTCTTATGCTTTTGTTAAGTTTGCCATTTGATGTTTCTCATATGCAACAGAAATGGTAGCGCTTATGAGTTGAACAACACTGTGGACTGCTCACAAAATTTAATTGCACCAGTAAGAAAGACTGGTGCCCTGATAAGTGACAATCTGACAGATGGTCGTGAGTCTCTTACCTTCTAGAGTATTAGCAGCTTCATCTTGCTTCATCTCTCTCAGGAAGTAAAGTGTGAGATCAAGAGCCGATTCTTTAATACTGCATCTATTGTCATTAAAGTCTTTCACAAAGTATTGTATGTTGTCCTTTTGTAATACTTTCCTAAACATTTCCAGCTTATTCTTCAGGAATTTTATTATTTTGTTTTCAAGATCCTACAAACAAAGCAAATCTAAATTTACTAAAACTTAAATTTACTAAATTTAATTGTACATTAATTTTCTCAAAAATATTCAGAAGTTAAATTTCTGTGTTCAATAACATATTTATAAACATTAAACATTTTACCTGGAAGATCCCTAAGAGATTGTCTTTGAAATTCTTGTGGTTACCATGAGTCTGGAAGTCTGACTCATATTGAATCCTGTTAGCACATAAATTAAAATGAAATACTGCATTTTCAGGCAAAGTATTACAGAAACCTCTTGTAAACATTTTTACCAAAGAGAGAGAGAGAGAGAGAGAGAGAGAGAGAGATTAAATACCCTGATAAACATTTCAGAGTTTAAATATTTGACCTAAAAAAAAAAGTTTCATAATAAGTATTCACTGATGAACATTCTAACACAGTCTATGTGTAACTAAAAATCAGAAACGTATAAAATACCTATTTCTCTCACTGAAGTTTGGCATGTCTTCTTTTGAACAGCCACTCTTCACAGACACAGAGCTGGACATGGTGCCTGATCTCACACTAATAACACAAAAATCAGGTAGCGGTTTATATATATATATATATATATATATATTTTGGTTAGTAGTTTATTTTAACCTTTAAATGCATGACCGTTTCGCCAATCATTATTACATATTCGGGTCTTTAGCAACCTGGACCTATATATCCAGCACGGATGGATCTCCAACTTCAGCAATAGAGGAAATGACTAAATTTGCATGTTTTTAAATTTGTAGAATTTTGTAAATTATGATTTTCCTTTATAGATTGTAAATGTTTATCATCTGCTGGCTACTTCTTGAAAGTTTTACTCATTTGTAGTATCTACTGCCTCAAGCACTGCAATAATTGCATTGAAAAAATGATTAATTCATAGTCCCAAAACATCTACATCCATGGTAGAAGCACTATAGTTATTTATTAAGTTTGACTGTCTATAAAGCCCTGTTTGCCATGTATAGTTTAAAAGTATCTAAATAAATAAATAAATACATACATACATACATACATACATAAATAAATGAATGAATGAATGAATGAATAAAACTTCAGTAGTGTTTCAAATGAATCTCTGAAAACAGACTCAGCCTTACCTCTGTTTCTGTGATAATCTCATCTCAGACAGAGAGTCCTTTTCACGCTCCTCTGATATACTGCAGCTAAAAAGCTCAACACCGCTTTGTGAAAACAATCAGTTGTTCAGTATGACCTGGAGATCATAATATTTTGCTGAGATCAATAACAGTTATTAAAGAAAAATAATTAATAATGTGTGTGTGTGTGTGTGTGTGTGTGTACTTGTTATTGCTACATTGTGGGGAACGCTCCCTGTAGGTTTCCAGAATGTTCCCCTAACCTACAGGGAACATTCTATTTACGTTAAGAAAACTTTCCTGACTAACCAACAGAGAATGTTCTGGGAACCAAAAATTGTTAGCTGGGATTATTGCATACCTGCCAGCAAGACATTTCATGGAATAAAAAAGGTAATGTCAAGCCCTCAGTTGTCATGTCATAAAATATTTATAGTAAACTGAATTTATATTTAACGGGATCACAATTTAATAAAGTTGTAAGTTATGGTATCTGCAGCTATCACTCATTTTGCTAAAATAGGGCTACCATTCTTTTTCTGTGCAACTACATAACCAGACAGTAAAATGTGGTTTGTTTTAACATCACTCACTTTAATAATAGTTTTACTGTTTCATTTTTGACTGAAATTGTAATAATTTAAATATACACATTTCTATAAAATACAAATGCTAGAGCCGCCACTGCTTATAAACCAACACAAAATCTCAGTTATACTGAGTTGCTTTCTGCTAATGCTACAGGCAAGAATTTGTGCATACTGATGATGACAGAGAGTTTGAGAAATAAAATTCTAAAGCATTTATTATGAATATTCTGCCTTACAGTAAGGAGCTGCAATTCTAAAACTCCAGTAGTGTTTAAAATGATTATCTGAAAACAGACTGTCTTTTGAGTTTTGCTTCTGAACATAACAGCATGTGTTTTTGAGAGGCTGGATGCTATTTCTCCCCTGTCCCTTCTTAGGTGAATATATTGATGAATGGTGAGTTGGTTTCCAGCAAAACGTTCTGTATTGGATTTTTATATTAAATGAATTACACTCATATTTACTCATGAACCAAGGGATCATAGTCCTTCTGCATACATCATGTGATCATGACCTCTCATTACCTGCTCTCAATTTAGTGTAGGCTAATTTCAAATGCTCCCACAATAGCTGACTATTAAATAAATAAATAAATAAATAGGCTGTTGTGTTAAGTATATCCTTCGACACAAACCAACATACATTAAAGCATTATTCACCAAGTGCTTATTGGGTTCACTTACCCGCTTAAATTCAAAGGTCTGATTTCCTGTTAGAAAGAATGCTTTTGATTTCGAGTCACAATAAAACAACAGCCTAAAATAATAGAAGGGGATTTTTTAAAGGGCTTCGTAATACATTTTTAAAATAACTAATTAAAAGTGTATTTAAAAAACACATACTTGGAGTAGTACAACGGTCTTGTGCACCAAAAACGATGAATGGTTTCACCCCTTTGCGACTCGTCACATGGCACATCCCAAATGGCACCCTAAACCCTCGCAGTCTGCTGCCTTGTTCAAATACTAGTGATGTTATGTCCTGTGCTGAAGCTTCGGATCGTGTGTCGAGAAATCCTGGAAGCTTTTGGTGAAGCGCGTATCGAGCCCGCTGTTACTTTCGTTTTCATTCTACATGACTTTTTCTGGCTGGTAGCAAACGGCTGAACAGGTTCATGCTGCCACCTGCTGGACTGGATTATTATGGATAATTACCACAGTACACTTTCTCTTTCTCTAATTTCATGCGTTCATGTAAACTCAATTATAGGAGGCCTATGATGATGAACTTAATTTATCCAATCACTTTTGAACGTCTTTGTTTTATGAAAAATAAATATGCATAACAAGAACAGTATATAAACTGTATCTGGCCAAAAAAATTGTGTGTAAAATTATTCCAACATGGGTCCACATGAAAAGGATCAGAAGCTAAATGGATGGAACAACAGAGCAAAGTTTGTGTAAAAAAAAAAAAAAAAAAAAAAAAAAAAAAACAGATAATACGGACAAAAAATTTTTTTTAAATAAATAAATAATAATACACTTTTAAGTTCATATACTCCAAAAGCAGAATCTAAAGTTCTTTGTCCAACTGTACTTTGCCCAGCTGATGGTCATAAACACACTTCACACGGTATGATGAATCAGTAGACTAATGCAACATTATATTTTAAATCAATACATTATGACTCTTGATTACCTCAAGATAAGGTAGACAAGATAATATGTGTTTATGATTATTAATGAGTAAAGTTCCTGCACATTCCCATGGAAAATAGTTGTCAATGTTTCAGTGACACACAAATACATGACAGGCAATTTAGTCTAAAGTTCAAACTTGTACAGACGCGCATAAATCAACCAAGTACAACTGACCTGATATTGTGTCTGTTCACAGTAAAACCTAAAACAATAAACATATGGAAATTTTGCTTTATATTTAGCTTATAAGATTCTCATGCATTAGGTACAAAATATACAAATGTAAGTTGGGAGTAAAAGGGAGTCCAAGACAAATAAGGATGACAGATAAAAAGCACAAAACCTTTAGAAAACTAGTTTAAAACAAATGTTCATTCAGGAAATGTAAGCGATATTGACTCACTAGGATGCAGGTTGAATCTGACTCAAATCTATTGTCTGTAGCATCTGGACCAATCAGACATACAGTTATTTGTTACATTTAACAAATAATATTTAAAACCAACAACCCAGCTATATGCTGGAGTTTTGAAGACAACCCCCCAAAGCAACTAACACCCCAAAAGAGCTTAGCTGCCAGCGTGACCATCTGATATCACAGGTTTTATTGCCTCAAGGAATGCAAACGGAGCACACTACATTTCTCTATAGGAAAGACACAATGCCTATAGAAATAGACTCTTTCCTATTCATGCACAGACAAACCTTTCTTTGACCTTCCTATCACACATAGCCCAGGTCATTGTGTACAGTATTACTGCATTGTATTTTAATTTTGTCTGTTGTATTTGTATTTGTCTTTCTACTGTTTTATGCATGCATTATGATAGATGACTAGTCATATAACCCACCTATGTCATGCTTGGTTTCTTTGAATTTGTATTTTGATGATCTAAAAGATGGTGTAAATTAGATGTTGATACCTATGCAACGTATTAGTGTTTTAAGAAACCTTAGTAGTTTTTGCATCAACACCCAGTGGAATTACATATGCAAAATACCATGCTCACAGACAAAGAGTCGTAAACTTTCCCTCCAAAGGTGAAAGTTACCATTGGTTCGTGGACCTCCTGGAGGTGCAGCCTCCAGAGTGCTTAAAGGCAAATGGTTGACCGCCTCTCTTTTTTTCTTTCTCTTCTTCTCTCTCTTCACTCTCTTCACTTGTCTGCAACATCTTCCGATTGCTGCCCGTGTGGAGGAACCCACGGGGAACCTGAGCCGGCACAGGGTGTGCCCGGTGGCCCCGACAGGCCCATCATACAGAGCTGTGGCTCTCGACCACAAAGAGCCAGACATTTCCACTCAACACTGGAATTCATCTTCATGACTCGCCTCAGCCAGTCAGTGGTTCTTTCAGAACCTAAGAAGATGAGCTAGAACTCTTCAGGACTTCCCTAAGCACGCGCCAGGCCTCGCGGCCTTGTCTTTCCATCCCCCAAAGATCACAGGACTTCAGCTGGGTCCCTCTCAGCTCTTGGTTCTTCTTCACTTTTCACATGGGAAGACACTCCCAGTCACCAACGAGTCAGGACATCTTTGGATTTCATCACTCTTCAGACCCGGAAGAACGTGATTGCAATTCCAAAAACACCACTGCTCCAAACCATCAAGATTTTCAGAGACTGCATTTGGACACTTGTTCAACGACCAAGGCAATGCAAGTATCGTACATTTAACTAAACAAACAGAGGTTTAGTATAAGCTGTAGACAGCACTGATGGTTTCACTCAGGTGGTGACTCTGACTCTTTTCATAGCTTCATTTCCTTGTCTCTCTCTAACTGCTTCTCACTGACCCTTCCCCCATGTATGAGTGATTTCATGTTTGTTTGTTTAGATTAGTTATGTGTTAGTCCTTCGTTAATAAACTATTGTGCACAAATTACATGAGTTTTGATTCTGATTCTGCCTTGCAAATTAATGTCCCTTTACGATTCGTGCTACGTGCTCTAATGCAACAGTACTTTAAGAAAGTTATTTTCTGTGGCCAAGAACATATCATTTCTTAGTGCTGATGATAAAT
>NC_066890.1:42466471-42522488 GCF_022985175.1 Labeo rohita
ATTACTATGAATTCTATGCGTGCCTTATTCTGAATACTATGCGTGCCTTATTCTGAGTAAAAAAAAGCCAGTAGTAATCTGGCGGGGGTCAGAATCCGGCATAACACCGTAACTCACCGAGAAGCTACGCAAATATGTGTCATTATTGCGAACGATTTCTTTCTATTTCATAATCGCGTGATTAAATCAAATGTTGTTGCAGAGGATGCACCGCAGAGAACAGAGCGGTAGAGGGGAGAGGATTTTTTTTCCACACACATAAATTTATTTGGAATGCCAAAAGAACACTTTTTCCGAACATATTGTTTTTCAAACCATGTTATTTTTGACTTGCCTCAGGAAATAAAAGACGACTCCGAACCAAGGGCGCAGATGGGATTTTTAAACTGAGGGGAGCAAGCTGTCAGCAAATGATTTCAACTGATTCAAGTTATTTTGCGTGATTTGGGCTTTAACTAATGCTCAAGTAGTAACATTACATATAAGCTAATGGTTTGCACTAAAAAAAGTTATTGGGGGATTCTTATTTGAAACCATGGATAAACAACAGTTAACAAAGGTAAACAAAAGCCTGCCTGATCAACACTAGCAATGCATGATCAAACTGTTAATTGTCTAGTATGCCAATCACCCACCAAAGGTTCATGCCTTATGCAAAATGTTTTATTAAGCTAAAATTTAACGTGGTAGCATTTGTGCGAGTGCATCCCTGGTGAAAACAACAGCATATGCTGGTTAGGTATGTTTTGGTGCTGGTTTAAGCTGGTCCTTTGCTGGTTTATGCTGGTCATGTTGCTGGTCAAGGACCAGCATAAACCAGCAAAGGACCAGCATAAACCAGCAAAGGACCATCTTAAACCAGCACCAAAACATACCTAACCAGCATCCCAGCATCAAAACATACCTACCAGCATATGCTGTTTTTTCACCAGGGACGGTCTGCACTGCTCCAAAAGCTTCTGCTCCATAAAGCGCTTGTTGCAGCAGGAGTCAGAATTCACTGATCACGTAAAGGGAGGCGCACTCAGTTCGATCGCTTCTGATATAGAGTCTGGTTACCACTAGCCGCGTTAGCACGAGCGCGAAGGTGCGCGCAGCTCGCGGCAAAAATGACGCGAATATCGAGGGAAGGACGAATGTTTATTATTGCAAGCACTGTCACCGACAGAATTTCAAAAAGAATTTATTTTCTTTTTGTTTTCATTTTGAAAAGCTATCATTTACCTCACGTTACGTTATGGAGGCTTTCTTTTAATTTTATTTGATTCCTCAGTGTTTGCTAAACATTATGTAATTTAATAGTCAGTATAGGCTAATACAGCATGCTGTAGGGGAGCGCGGGGCACAACACTTTTTGAATTTCCCAGTCCACGTGGGGTTCTCAGTATATTTTTTCATCCACATTAATTTCACGCTTGTCTAGTACAAATATGTCATGTTTCATAATTACAGTGTATATGTTTTTCGTTATTTACGTCAAAAGAAAGGAAGTAAAAAGTGACAACATGGCCCATATGTGGGGTACATTGTAACATGTGAGGGGCACCTTGTAACATGACCATATGGCAGTGTAAAATGTTATCTGATTGAATGAAAAAATATACAAGACAAACTAAAATATTTTGTCAATAAAATAAAATTATTAACTTTTTCAAATAAAATAATGGCGTTTTTTAAGAATAAAAAAAACCTAATTTTTGAGGTTCACAAATGAACACATCGCAACCATGCGTGGGACGGCCCTGATCGCAAAACACAGCTATACAGTATAGAAACAATGTGCGCAAATAGATGAAACATTCAGACATCCAGAAAAACGCTTCCCTCCCTCCAAACATAGCTCTCATAAAACACAATACACATAAACGAGCCACACACACACACACACACACACACATATATATATATATATATATAATTAAAAATGTCAGTAAATCACCCGCATAAATTTCCACACCCATCGGTGCTCTTCTGGAATTGCGCCCTCTTGTTAATTTCTAATGTAAATCGCGACAAATTTAATACACTTAATGGGATAGTTCACCCAGAAATGAATATTCTGTGATCATTTACTCACCCACAAGCACAAAAGATGAGATTTTGAAGAATGATGTAATCAAGAATGTTGACCATAGCTTTTGACTTCCATAGTATAGTTTTTTTCCACACCATGGAAGTCAATGGCTACCGCCCAGCTAACAATTTTTGGTTACCAGAATGTTAGGTTTTGGTTAGCCAAGAAAGTTGTCTTAATCGCCATTGTTGAATATTGCACATGCACATAAATGCCTAAGGGAACCCCGGAGTGTGACGTAAGAGGGAACCTGTAATGTTTCAAACATCAAATAGATGAATCAGACATCAAATAAAGCGAAATGACAGGGAACAAAGAATGGTAAATTAGTCATCAGGTGCCATGTTCAATATAGCTGCATTTTAGAGATCTCTAATCAGTTAAATAGCATAATTTATTACCCGATAAGGTCATTAACAACGGCCCTACACTGTTGAACTAATGTGATTGAAACGACGAGATGCGACCGTGTTCGGGAAACAGTCGTGACTAGCTAGTTCGTAGTCTCGCGTAGCCAGACCTTTAGACTGACGTTTAGCCAACGTTCCGTGGGCGTGACGTCTGAGGCTGAGACTAGCTAGTTCGTGTCTACAACAATGCATCGCACTTTGGAGGTTAATCAGCGAGTCACGTCGTTGTACCGGAAACGCACCCCTGAATGAGTGGATGCACGACACCATCTTATATACCTGTATAAATAAATGTTAAATAAATATTTAGAATAGTTGTGAATAATCTCTTATTCTTATATGACCACAAACGAAGGAATAGGCTACGTTATTTATACTTTAAGGGAAAAAAAGCAAATCAAGCCTCCTGCGCGCAGTTTAGCATTTACTAACGCGACATCGCAGCTTCATAGTGAATTTCGAGGGGGGCGGCATTTCAGTTCAAACTGGATAAGTTTATTTAGAAATTTAGTGATTTCTCTATTTTAACCATTCAAAAGACTACGAAGTTGTTCCCAGTTCTGCACGTAAAGGTTTAGCGCAATGTAGACTAAAAAACATAGCAAAATATTTGTCTGTTTCGCTGCTACAGCACAGATCGTGAAAGCAGACTGCAGTTTTTGTAATTCATTATAACAAACAAATTGTAGAGACGATGTAAATAATAAATTCAGTATGCAGTGTAGAGAGCTTCATTAATTAAAATGCAAGTTTGTGAGATCGCGATGAACTAAGACAGGTGAAAGTTTTTAATGATTATAGCCTAAATGGAGTTTACAACAGTAAAACTGAATTTATACAACAGTTTTATATTTTTGATTTTATATAAAAATTAATATTAAGTGACTTACATTTTAGGAACACTGTTGTCTGATTGTGCTCTATTTCGTCAACAAAAATAGTTCCAAACAGTCAGAGCTGTTTCGCTTATGAATGAATCTACGTTTTGTAATCGATTGAATGAACAATTCAGACACAAAGACTTTTTAATTATTTAATTCGTTAAATATTTGTATATTCAAAACTTTAAATGTAAAACATTACTCTCACAACACTGTTATTATGAAATGCATTAATGCCACCTCTGAATCTCGGAAAATAAAAATCTGTAAATATTCCTTAATGCCACATGTGTGCTCTTCTGTGCCATGCAAAGATAAATTGTTGTTGCTGATTTCATTTGACTGGTAACTTATTCTTCCTGAATTAATTGTTTAATTCAAAATTTTGAAAAAAAAAAATAATAATAATAAAAAATCATATTATATATATAATACAATTTTTTTTTTTTTATTGTCACAAGAGATGACATACATTTGATAAAGTTAGAAAAATGTCGCTTTATAATGGGAAGGTTAATTTCTGTCATTATAAATATTTTATAATGAATACAACCGAAAGGACATCTAAAATTACCATTATTACAACCCCCCACCCCTAGAGTTAACCCCCAGCTAGAGTCCCCCCAGTGAATTTTGGCCATTTCCACCAGTGATGGTAACGACATTGACGTTAAAGACCTAAACTGATCTTTATTGACAATAGCTATAGGTAACTTTTAAATATGAAATATTTAATATCTTTAAATCGCCCGGTTAAAATTTAAAATTTGCGTTATATGCTAAACTTGAAAAAAAAAAAAAAATCGCACCATCTAGTAAAGAAAAAAAAATGTAAAAAATGTAAAAAATGTAATTTTGAAGCCTTGGCAACAGAATGAAAGCCTATTAACTATTATTGTATCATTTTATAGTTAAATGGCCCTGGGATTAAAATTGCAATTTTAATGGGTTTCAGTGAGGATATTTTTGTCCAAAAGGTCCTGAGAGGAATTCATTTTGGAACCTGGTGTAAAATAGATTTATAAAAGGAAATGAAAGTGGAATATCCAGTAAGGTAAGACTAATGGTAGAATCGTATTCTGATGGAATGACAGAGCTATAAACTATAAAACATAATATTTATCTACCTAATCTTTCATGTTGTAAAGACTAAGGCAAACCAGCTGTTCTCCTGTAGTAGACCTCCACAGCAGAACGTCAAGAAGTAGCAGTTGAAGTCGCGAACGCGCAATATGACGTCGGAATGCAGTTGCCTTCCATCCGTCACTGCTGCTTAAAGTCACTAGTGATGTGTTGAAGACGGAAGAGCTGCACGATGGCGTCTACCTTAGCGGTTCTTCTGCTCCTGTCTGCGTGTTTATTCACGACACCAGTCGGTAAGTCAGCCAACCTGTCATTAAAATCTAAAGAGACACTTTAAACTTGTTTTGGGGCGGTTTACCGATCATATCATCGCAGTAAGAATGTGTCTAATTCCATTATACAAGACTATTGGATGTGATATGAGACACTTTAAACCCCTGTCACCGTCCCGTATATGGGACGCCTACGTTTATTTCACCATATTACAAATAAATCCTTATTTAATCATGACAAACTATATATCGTTGGAAAGGTCTAAGACTCCTAAATAAATATTTTACCACTGTTACAAATTATGTAGGACAAGTAATAGATTAATTTATGATAAGTGTGCACATAAAAAAATAAAAAATCTACATCATTGACAGGAGTTCTGATCTTTGTAACAAAAGACTTCATAAGAAATTATATATCAGTTAAAAACTTAAAATCTCAAAATTCATCTTTTGAAAGCCATTTTAAAATCAGACATTGCATTACCATTGAAAATGTACATTAAAATCAGGTTTTCAAAATGTTTTCGTTCATGAATTATGAAAATGTAAGTTTGAGTAGTGCATTGTCAGGTCTATGTTCAAAAATGGGAGTGACAGTTAAAGGGTCAAACTTGTTTTTGAGCGGTTTTCGATCATATGATCGCAGTAAGCAGTAGGAATGTGCCTAATTCGATTATACAAGACTATTGGATGTGCTAGTCAGGGTTTTAGAGTTTCTATTACTTTAACTTTCTTTCAGTTTAGTTTTCGCTTATACAGCTTATATTATATAGCCTACATCACTTAATGTAACCGTACTTTTTTGAAAACTCACGATGTTAATGTCAAAGTCAGTTCTCTTGATTCTCTTAGATTTATAAAATCATCGGAGGGTCTTTTATAAAATGGGTTGCATTTTTACTGTTCTTTTAGGTGGTGATGACTGTCTGGGCTACTTCAACAGGAATGGGAACTACAGGCCCCCGAAGAACTGCCGTTTGTTCGAGCACTGCTGTGGAACCTGCAATCACAGATACTGCTGCTCGAATGTATTTTATTTGTTTACCCACTATGAACAAAATTTTTGCAGTTTGTAAGTACTTTTAAGTCATTTCTTTATTAATGAAAATGTCCGTTAGACCCAAAGCTTCCTTTTTATACACCCTCATATTATTCCAAACTGGTATGATTATTTTTAACTTCCTGAACACAAAAGGAGAACGTGTGAAGACAACGTGATCGTTTAAATTTCTTTAATTTCCCTCATATTATCCATAACTGTGATCATGATAATTCTGTGAACTGTTAATATCTGTTGTTGATGTAAATCTCAAACTTGAAACCCTATCTTGAAATTTACTTTTCCAATGTTTCCGCTTTGTGTTAGTGTCCCACCCACCATTTCCTACAGAGGTTGTGGTCTTTTCACGAAAATGCAGCTTGCAAAATGCATCTCACGGATTGGTTACGTTTTGAATGACCACTTATTTAAAGAAACAAACACTTTAAGTTGTTGATTTAAAGACAAGGCAAGTAGGGAAGTTTCCCGGATGAGTATGATGCAACTAATATATTTTTGAGGGGGTTAACATGGTGGCACAGACAGGGCATGACCAATTTGGGGGCTGGGAGTAATCCACAAGTTTTCTTACGCCTCATGAAGCATTGCGTCAAAAGTGGGAGTGTCTTCCGGTTCGAAGTAAACAAGCGGGTAGTGATGGGAAGTTCGGATCATTTTACCGACTCGGACCTTTGAATCTGGTTCAGCAAAATGAACGAATCTTTTTTCGAGTCATTTTGTTAATTTCGTTCATTTTAGCAAACTATAGTTAAAATGTTACCTGTTACCTCCCTAACACATCTACTGCTTACACAAACGTTGATCACACTTCAAACAAAACAAAACTATAATGTCATATCACTAGTTAACAGTCATTCAAGATTTTGCGATCCAAACTTGCTAACGATGTGGGAGCACAGCTTTGAACAGTACATGTTGTCCCTGAGCACCGTAACGACATCTCTCATAAAGGTTTGTAACTTTACAAAGCAGACAATGATTCGAAAAACACTCGGACGCAGGTGGATACAAACAAATGTTTTCCATTTTTTAGTGGCAAAGTTTGCAATTAGGGGCCTGGTTTAACCCTTTCACTGGTGAGTTTAAAATATTCTATCTGACCCCCCCAGAGTGAGTTTTTTTTAGGCGACCGTTATTTTAGAACGTTCACTTTGTTGTTTCCATGGCGACGCATCATGATTGACACCGCAGACACTATAGCGCTGTAGGACAGACGTATCGCTTTTATTTCGTTTTTCCTTTTTTATTCAAAATATTCCCACACTTGCTTGCCATGTCTTCAACTATCTGATATTCCGATTCACGAATACGTGTAAGTGAGTGTATTTTGCCGCATTAAAACCTTTATAAATGATCTGGATCGTGATCTATAACGTGAGATGGGCGCCGCCATGTTTGTTCGCGCTGCCATTCAGAGAGTCCTGTCAGCCGGATTTACAGCACGTAAATTCACCAGTTTCTCCCGAAATACATGCAAGTAAGTAGCTGGTGAAGTGGGAAAGGAATGGAGTGAATTATATCATTACTTACATTATGTGTATCTGATATAAATCAAACACGTCGGCAAATTATACTTGAATGGATTGTTATTGTTGCTTCCATAGTCATGCGTGTGTATTTTACAAACTCTAAATGTATTGTTTTACTAGTACTTATGTGTATTTAAATTTCTGAAACCTAAAATAAACGTTAAGTCCTTGAAAACACTGCTCAATTGTGATTATATGACAAGCGGAGCGCGCGTCTCTCTCTGGCTCAGCGCCAGCCAACGCGCGAAAACACAGTTTGAATTTGGCAGTTGCGTGACATCACAAAACGTTCTAAATCCCATATGTGGGACCGTACTCCCAGGGGCACAGAAAATAGAATCCCATATGTGGGACCGTACCGCTCAAAGGGTTAAATCCTGCTTTGATATTATAGGCTATATTTTTAATAATCCAAGCACAAAGCATGTTAACCAGTGTGTTTTCATTAATCCAGTGTGGTTTTATCAAATTAATGAATAATAACTATAGCATTTTGCTATATTGATGCAAAATTGAATTACGTCAGATGGATGGGTTGCAGAAGTTACAAATTTTATTCAGATGTTTTTAGAAATGCAGATGAGTAACACAAATAAATATGACGACATACTGTGGTTTGACACCTCTGGGGCCCATATGATATAGTGTGGTTTGACACCGCTGGGGCTAGACATTCATTTCTTAAATAAATTTAGAGGAGAGTGCCTTGAGATCTTGACACTTATGCATCATTTAGTACTTTTTGTTCCATAAACATCTATATATGTTTGTGAGCTAAATTAGAGACTGTGACAGCATATAATCAGTATTAGTGACAACCGCGAGGTTGTCAACTTGATTTGTAGGTGCATTCGACTTGAAGCGGCGCTGCGCAGAAAGATCCGTGTTTAAAATCAAAATACCTCATGACCTATAGAGCGCAGACAGCTCAAATTGCTCTTGCGGTACTTTAATGTCATACACCGGTCGGTGTGCGCAGCACAACTTCAAGCCTTCTGACTACATAACCAGGGTGATGCACCAGGGCTTTACAGTTCGGCAGGGGCATCGCTAGGGCTAATCATTAGTTTTTACTGATTAGGCTAATCAAAAGTTTTTACTCCAGCCCTGAATGATTTTTTTGTATGGCCCTATGATTTCCACGGAATTTATCAAAGTTCGAATTAATTAAACAAAAGTTTTTACTCCAGCCCTGAATGATTTTTTTGTATGGCCCTATGATTTCCACGGAATTTATCAAAGTTCGAATTAATTAAACAAAAGTTGGTCATTAAACTTAAATCAAGTCGCGATATGGACTAGTATCTGTAAATATTACGCCGCAAAAGACTATTTGAATATGAATCCTGCATGTTCTGCGTGTTTTTTTTTATAAATGTCTTTTTTTTTTATCGTTTTCTACACGTAATACTGACACGCACAGTGATTTCAGCGTCTGCCGTTTCACTAAATGAGGGCATAAATACATTAACATCTCCAGAACTGCTCTGAGAGTCACTTCATGAGCATTTCACTGTTTCATTTGAGTAAAACAAGCGTCAAATATATACACAGAAATTTAAAGGTATTCACGGCAAGTCGGCAACCCGTCAAAATAAAAGATCGATTTAACTTTATTAATCATTCAGTATAATGTACGTGCCTACCAGCGTTGGGGAGTAACTCGTTACATGTAACGGAATTACGTTATTTAATTACAAAATAAATGTAATTGTAATTAGTTATAGTTACTGAGAAAAAACATGCATTGAATTACAGTTATTTTTGAAAAATGTTAATGATTACAAAGGGGGTTACGTCCGAATTTTTTCACACACACACACACACACACACACACACACGTGTGTTTACATGTTTTATGGGGACATTCCATAGGCGTAATGGTTTTTATACTGTACAAACCGTATTTTCTATCACCCTAAACCTACCCTACACCTAAACCTAGCCCTCACAGGAGACTGTGCACACTTCTACTTTCTCAAAAAAACTCAATCTGCATGATTTATAAGCCTGTTTCCTAATGGGGACCTCACAAATGTCCCCACAAGGTCAAAATTTACTGGTATTACTATCCTTGTGGGGACATTTGGTCCCCATAACTTGATAAATACCAGATGCATATACACACACACACACACACACACATACAGATTTAATTGACTTCTCTCTGCTCTAAAATGAGACACCAATGTTTCAGAAGTTTAGGACACAGAATAGGACACACGCTTATTCGATAACTGTTTTATTTCCTATTTGGGTTTATGCATATACTTAAATTTTTAAGATTAATAGTTTTTTTTTCCAAGGCATTGTTAGATGCCAGTGTTTCCTGACGTAACTATGCAAACATTTGATTTCAAAACCAGTATGACAGCTATCTGAATTTAACCTCAGAATGATCTAAAATTATCTAAAAACAAATAAATAAGAGGTGTTAAGTCTAAATTTGTGGTGGTTGTGCTTTAAATTAAATTATTACATGACTCTGTGGAATGCTTGACTTTGATTGGTCAGTCATGACATTCCAAGGTATGTTATTCCCTGATAACAACTGGTAAAAGCTAATAACACAAACTCATCCGGGAAACTTAAGTCAGCGCTATATACTTGATAATTTTTCTTAGTAGAAGCTTTGCATTTGTTTAGCTAATAAAATATTAAATCTCAATTCAGTATTATGTCTACAATTTCTTAATTATGTCATCCTGGTTTACTGTAAGTACTAGTACTTAATTATTTATGTGGTAAAATGTTGTGTAATAAAAGTGGTCAGACTGCACTGTATCCCTAAAATGTCTAGTTTGAATGTGCCACTTGCTAGCAGCTGATTTCTTTCATGGAATATATGTGTTCAAACCCAGCTGGCATTTTAACGTGGAGTCAGCGTTGAATCAACGTCAGGTGTCAGTGTTGGATAACCGTTGGATTTTGTTTAGATTTTGCAAATCGAATCAACGTTGAAATAGCAACGTCATTCCAACGTCACGTTTGTCAACATAGGTGAATTTGCCAACATTGAATCAATATTGATTTTAGTTTCGATTTTGCAAATCCAATCAACGTTAAAATTTCAACGTCACTAAAGTCCTGCTTTTCAACAGTTTATTGATCAGCATTGTTTGGATGTTGGAACATTATTTTTCTACTGATATTCAACAAAATGTTTAAAAGTCATGGTTGTAAAAATAATGTTGATTTGACGTACAACTAAAACATTTATTTTTATTTCTATGTTCCATAGTGAGTTAACAACACCATTTCAACCATTTGGTATTCAACGTTGTTTTGACGTTGAATGAATGTTTTTTCATAAACTGACATTATTTCAACCACATTTAAACGTTTAAGGTCGGTCGAATGCCAGCTGGGAATATTTCAACTCAGATCAGTGTTTCGCGTCTAATTATTTACTTTTGTGGCAAGCAGCTGTGTAATAAATGGGATAATGTACATCCAGCTAGTTGTTATTGCAAAATAAAGATGTATATTATCCCTTACTTATTATAATTTTCTTTTTTTTTTATGATTTATTTTGAATTTTAGACCTTTTACAAACATGAAAAAAGTGACAATACCACAACAAAACAAAACAAAACAAAGAAAAAGAATAAATCAATCAATAAATAAATAAATATATAAATAAATAAAAACAGAAAAATAAACAATTTGCATACACCTACATATGTACAACCATCCTGATACTCAAAATACAGATGAAAAGGGTTACAGGCTGATTAACCGGTAAACATTATATAGAAGGGTTGGCAGGGGTGATCAGTCTAGGTCCAGCTGAAGCGTTTTAACGTAAGTAAGAAAGGGCTTCCAAATTTTAGCAAATGTTCTATTAGGCCCTTGTAAAGAGTGCCTAATCTTCTCTAGTTTCATAAAAAACAGTACGTCCTTCATCCACCGCGTGTGGGAGGGTGGCTGAGGGCTCTTCCAATTTAATAAAATAACACGCCTGGCCAGCAACGTAAGGAAGGCCACCAAGTTTAAAAAATGAGTGGGCAGGGCATAATGAGCAGGTACCACACCAAAGAGGCCAATAATAGGTGATGGTGTTATATCTACAGATGTAATGGCTGAAAGAGAACAAAATACTGACCCCCAAAATGAAGAGAGAGCTGGACAGGTCCAGAACATATGGGTTAGTGTGGCTAAACCTAAGTGACACCTGTCACATTCTGGGTCAATGGATGGATTGATCCGTGCAAGCTTGCATTTTGACCAGTCAACTTTATGAACCACCTTACACTGAATAAGACAATGACGCGCACAAATAGATGAGGAGTGGACCCTGTCTAAAACGGCCTCCCATGTATCCTGCTCTATATCAATATTGAGGTCTGAAGACCAACTTAAGCGCAAACTGTCGACAGGGAGAGGCTGTATAGTGGCAAAGGTGATGATTAACTTAGAGATTGAACCTTTAGCACAGATATCAAGACATAGGATAGAATCAACTACAGAGGGAGGTGGGGCATTGGGAAAATTTGGAAAATTTTTACGAACAAAGTCACGTACTTGTAAATATCTAAAAAAGTGGCTTCTTGGAATATTATACAAAACATTTAGCTGATCAAATGAAGCAAATGTACCATTAATATAAAGATCAGCTACAGTATGGACACCTTGATTCCTCCAAAAGGCATAAGCGCCATCCATAGTAGAAGGAGGAAACAAAGGATTAAAATATATTGGGGAAGACAGAGAGGTAACTTGCAGACCAAAATTACGTAAAAACTGAATCCAAATTTTGAGACTGTTTTTTACTATTATATTATCAGTGTACTTCAATGGGGAAAGCGCGATGGGAAGACATAAAAGAGCTTTCAGCGTGGAGGATTTACAGGAAGTATTCTCAATGCTTAACCAGGCTGGGGCATTGTCCAGATTCATTGAGTTAATCCAGTACAACATGGACCGTGTGTTCGCAGCCCAATAATAAAACAAAAATTTGGAAGGGCCATCCCACCCAAACGCTTGGGCTTCTGCAGAATACTTTTTCGAATCTTTGGAGTCTTGCCATTCCATATGAATTGAGAGATAGAACTATCTAATTTAACAAAAAAAGACTTTGGGATAAAAACAGGGATACACTGAAAGAAATATAAGAATTTAGGGAGCACATTCATCTTCACACAGTTAATTCTGCCTACTAAAGACAATGGAAGAAGAGACCAGCGACAAAAATCCTGTGTGAGACGGCTGACCAACGGAGAAAAATTCTGATTAAATAGCTCTGCAAAACTCTTTGTCACCTGTACACCTAAGTATTTGAAGCTATGTAAAGAGACCTTGAATGGTAAGGAAGACAGTGGGAATTCAGATGCAGCATTATTAACAGGCATTACTTCACTTTTAGTCAAATTTAACTTGTATCCTGAGATTTGACCAAACTCTGACAGCAATGTAAGCACAGAAGAAATAGAGCTGACAGGGTCAGAAACAAACAACAAAAGGTCATCTGCATATAATGACACTTTGTGCTCCACTCCCCCCCTGGAGATACCTAACATCGGACTACCTCTGAGAGCGATAGCTAATGGCTCAATTGCCAGAGCAAACAGCAAAGGGGAGAGCGGGCAACCTTGCCTTGTTCCTCTACTAAGGGGAAAATACTTTGAATAGTGGTTATTTGTGCGTACACAAGCAAGGGGAGAAGTGTACAAAAGCCTAATCCAAGATAGAAAATTATCACCTATTCCAAATTTTTTAGAGTATAAAACAAGAACCCCCACTCAACTCTATCAAATGCCTTTTCGGCATCCATAGAGATGACTAACTCAGGGGTCTTTTTATGGGGAGTAGTGTAAAGGATATTAAAAAGGCATCTGATGTTGTGAAAAGAATGCCTGTTTTTAATAAAACCAGTCTGATCTGGTGAAATAATAGTTGGTAAGAGCGGATCCAAACGACACGCCAGTATCTTAGCAAGCAGCTTTACATCTGCGCACAGTAAAGAAATTGGACGGTAATTGCAGCACTGAAGAGGGTCTTTATCTTTTTTAAGAATTAGTGAAATAGAGGCCTGGCGCAAGGAATGAGGAAGGATACCAGATTTATATGACTCGTTAAACATGTTCAGTAGAAGAGGGGATAATTTATCTGAAAATGTCTTATAGAATTCTGCGGGAAACCCGTCTGGACCTGGACACTTTCCATTCTGAAGTAGGTTCAATGAGGTCTTGATTTCATCTAAAGTAAGAGGTTCATCCAGTTTAGAGGCCATATCAGGATTCATAATAGGAATGACAAGATGGTTAAAAAAGCTTTCAAGGTGCGGTTCTTCAGTGAAACTTTCTGAAGTGTACAAAGTGGTAAAGAAATCCCTAAACTGATCATTAATAAGAAGAGGATTAATTGTGGGACCAGAAGACGTAGAAATTTGAGTAATATGGTTCAGGGCAGAGGTTTGACGTAATTGGTGTGCAAGCAATTTACTTGGTTTGTCACCGAATTCATAATAGTTATAACGACTTTTGTGAAGAGCTTCAATTGCGTCATTCGTTGCTAGCAGGTCAAATTCAGCTTTTGTTGTAAGAATTTTGTTAAACAAATCTGGACTGGGTGAAACAACTACTCTGGATTGAAGCTCAGCCAGAGACCTGATTAAAGAAGCTTTCTGCTCGGCTGCCTTTTTCCTCTGGTATGCTGCATAAGATATAATTTCTCCTCTCAAAAAGGCTTTACATGCTTCCCATATAGTAACAGCTGAAGTGTTGGGGGTGACATTTGTAGAGATAAAAAGGTCAATCCGGTCATTAATAACTCTTACAAAATCTGGGTCATTAAGTAGTAAAGAATTTAGGCGCCAAAAAGACCTGGAAGTTAGCCCACCAGGAAGTGAGAGATCCAGAATAACCACAGCGTGATCAGAAATTACAATAGGATTGTAGGAACAGTCCCGGATAAGTGGAATTAATTTATTATCAAGTAAAAAATAATCAATCCAAGAAAAGGTTTGGTGAACAGGTGAAAAGAAGGAAAACTGTTTTGCACTAGGATTAAAAAAAACGCCAGGCATCAGAAACTGCGTATTGTTCCATAAATAGCTCAATAGTTTTTGAGGATTTAGATATAGCTCGGGGTTTTGAAGAGGAACAATCTAAAAGAGGATCAATACAACAGTTAAAATCGCCACCTAAAATAAGTTGGCTAGAGTTTAAATCAGGGAGGGAGAATAGGAAATTCTTGAAAAAAAACATCATTGTCCCAATTCGGTCCGTATACATTTGCTAGTACCAAATGCAATCCATTAATATGGCCTGATATAATGATGAAGCGTCCATTTGGGTCGGAAATTACCTTAGACATACAAAATGGAACTGACCTATGTATAAGTATTGCCACCCCTCACGACGTACTGGAAAAGGAGGAGTGGTACAGCTGGCCTACCCAGTCCCTTTTAATCTTCGAATGATCAGCAATTGTAAGATGAGTTTCTTGAATAAATGCTATTTTGGAATTTAACTGTTTCAAATGGTTAAGAATTTTATTACGTTTTATCGGTGAATTAAGCCCTTTGACATTCCAGCTGGTAAATCTAATAAAACCACTAGGTGGTGTAACACTGATCACAGGAGGCATAGAATACTAATAGTAAGCATAAAAGCTCTCTGATCAACATTCTTTCCTTTTGATACATAAGAAGGATAAAGAAAACTGAACCCTTTAAATGAGTGTAGGTAAAAGGCAATAATGAATGATTTTTTTTCCAAAGGAAAAAAAAAAAAAAAAAAAAAAGAGGAAAAAGAAAGGGGGAAAAAAAGAAAACCCACATGCATAACTCCCACAAAAGATGTAAAAGATGCAGACAAAAACGTCCACATCATACATCACTTTAGCAATTAAACCAGCAAGCTTCCTGACTGCAATCCCCCCACATTATACCACACAACCTCATAGTTATAATTATACCAAAACTATTAAGAACTCTGAGCAATGTATGAACAGTTTACTTATGAATTAGCAAACAATATGCATAAGTTGGATGCGTTAAACAGAACCTTATAGTGGAAACATGTAAATTAGAACACTGAAAACTGTGTGCCCAGGTACCAAACAATGCAGATAAAATCTACATCCAATCGAGACACCACCCTTAACAAAACGCAGTATCAGAAGGATGCTGTCCAAGAAAATAAATAAACAAACAAAAAGCCTATTTATAAAAGTCAACTAGAGTGAGTGGTGTTGTACTTCAGTTGAAGCTCTTATAAGTCAAAAAATGCGTTTATATAAGAAACCTGATCAAAACACTTTGAAACAAAAACCGTGCGTTTAAGTCATTGAGATGCTTAAGCCACTAGCCACTGTCCAAGGCTTTAAAGCATACTACTTTGCAT
Source organism: Labeo rohita (assembly GCF_022985175.1). Lineage (NCBI taxonomy): Eukaryota > Metazoa > Chordata > Actinopteri > Cypriniformes > Cyprinidae > Labeo > Labeo rohita. The sequence continues at coordinate 42,482,132 of NC_066890.1, forward strand.
CTAATCTTCGAACGAAGTTGTTGGCTTCAGTAGCAGACAGCAACTTGGTATCCAGGCTCTCAAACGAGGCTTTAAAGTCCGCGGCAAGGGAGGCTCTGAGTTCCTCATGCAGGGCGCCAATTTCAGCTAGCATAATGCTAGAGCCAGGTGAGGAAGTTGCTTCACGATCTTTTTCCACCTGTTTGCCCTTTCCCTTTGACATAATGTGTGAGAATATAATACTACGAACTATTTAAAAAAAAAAGGGGTGCCCAAAAATTTCTAAAACGATGAGGTTTGTAGAGATGTAATGAAAAGATAAAGGGAGCTGGTTGCACACGCGTCTACTCTGTAGGCGACATAACCGGAAGCTTCTACTTATTATAATTTTAATTCAGTGATAAGGAATTTTGAAAGTCTGACAGTAATCAGTGTTGAGTGGTACTGTAAGGTTAGCTCTGCCTGCTTTAAATGTTTTTAAATGGTTTGCATTTAAAAATATTAGAAATTAAGAAAAGTAATCAAAAAGTAATCAAAAGTAATAAGTTACATTACTTTAATGAAGTAATTGAAAAGTTACACTACTTATTAAATTTTAAATCGAGTAACTTGTAATCTGTAGCCGATTACATTTCCAAAGTAACCTTCCCAACACTGGTGCCTACTACTACTACTACTACTACTACTACTATCAATTAATAAAAATGTGTAAATTTTACTCACACAATATTTCCTCCATGTTTTACATTTTAATAGTAAATCCCCTTTATTTGCCAAAAATAAAATATAATTTTCGTTAAAAGATCAATTAAATCAATATTTTATACCTTCATCTGATAACCAGAAAAATACACAACAGAGAATTCCATAAGGCTATTGTAAAAATAAATAAAAGTTTTTTTATGCATTTAAATAAACAGACATGCTAAAACATATTTGGTAACAATAAAACGTGAAGTGAGAAAAAATAAAACATTTCATGAGGTCCTAAACATGTGTCACGAATCTGGTCGGTGTCTTGCGGTCCGCTCACAGCCAGATGTCGCTCTCACCTTGTCACTACACACAGACTGTTGCTTTTCACCCCGGACTACTACTCCCATCACCCATCGCGCCGATTGCGTAGCCTCCTGTAGCCAATCAGGCGCACTATAAAGCCCCGGACCTTCCCCATGCAAGCCACGGAGTGTTGTTGTGGTGTTATTATTATTGTTAGCGTTTCTTAGTTTCCGAGTTCCTAGTTCCCTGTGTTTAGTTACCTCGCCTGGCTCCCCGTTTTCGACCGTTCGCCGCCTGCCTTTTCGGACTATCGCTCGTCATAAAGGACTATTCTCACGTCTTTCCTGTGATATTCCTGTTTGCCTCTGTTTACCCTGCCTGTACGACCATGTATCTGTCTCGTCCCTATAATAAAAGCTCGCAAGTGGATCCGCTCGCCTCTCGCCTCTCATTCCCCGTTACAGCATGTAATTTTTCTTAACTTTTGATAAATTGATGGTAAACTGAATAAGATTCTTGGTTTTAATTAATTGCACATGATTAATTACATTTTGATTAATAAAATTAAATTTAACCATTAAAAAGAAGACCAGAAAAAATGAAAACAGAATTTGAAAAAATAAATAAATAAATAAATAAAACAGAATTTGGGAAAAAAATAGGGCCCTATTTTAGCATACAACTGTATATTGAGACATACTTTGACTGGTAAGCGCCTGTGAGGCAGATTCTACCAATGAAAACAAAGTCAGCATGCAGAGAGGAAAGTATGCGTTCTGTAGCTGGAAATACAATCATTATTTTGAGTATATTTCTGTCAAAGGAAAGAACATTATTGTGCGTTGTCAGAGGGCAAGAAAACATTTTCAACCGTGAAAAACTCTATATCCATTTTAAAACACCTGAAAGGGCAGCACGGCACATGAAAACTTCTTGAGAATGTACCGGGTGCGGAGAGCAACGCATCAACTTCCATTGTCTTCACAGTCTCTGCCTGCCCGCGCCCGCGCCCACAGCCGCATTCGTCCCGCAGAGATGCGTTGTGCCGTATGCGATAGAATAAAATGATTAATAAAATCTTATGTGAGCATGATGTCAACTCCCACCCACTACCACTAGCCCCTGATGTTTTGGCACTAGCCCCGGATGTTTTAAAATCCTAGAAACGCCCCTGCAATGCGGCAAATGTGTTGAACGTATGAAAAAAATCAGTCCGTGTGTTCAAATTTACCTCAGTAGAACGCGTGCATGGATTTTGCCTGGGTTTGAGTCTGTTTACAAACCTGTTGTCTACTGAGAACATTTTAATGATATTTTTTTTTGCTCCAAATTCATTTAATAACTTAAAAAATAACTTCCTTTCGCGATCTACGTGGTTTAACATCCCAGAATGAGGCAAAATTATTATTTTATATAGTGATAAAAGCTGTTGATTAGCATTGCATTGCATCTATAGTTTATTCATATAAAAATACCTGATGTGGCTTGAAAAACAGAGAGAAACCATTTAGACGCAATCCTACAGATATGTCTCCATGTTTCATCAGTTAAAATGTCTCTGAGTTTTATCCAGCTACGCGAAAGTGTATACCTTTGTCCATATTAGGGATTTCCTGTATAAATTAAGCATTATAGCGGTATAAACGTAAGTCATGGTTGTAATCCGCCATAAAACTAAAACTGCATGAGATTTTCTGACTTTAATAAAAAAAAAAAAAAAAAATCATAATATTATAATAAATCCCTATACCTTTCTAAGCTGGAAAAAAGATGTTTTGACTGCTATGTACATAATATTAATAATATTATAATAATAATATTTATTGCTGTAGTACTTGTAGTACTTAGTTTTATATATGCAATGACGCCCATGATCAGACTCTGATCCAATGTCTAACGCAAAAACGTTTTTTTTTTTTCATCAATCAAAACAATACAAAACAAGCAAAATAGCCTGCATTTCGTATCATTTATGAATATTAGTAGGTCTATAATTATTTTGTTTATGCTCTGTTTATTTTATTTAGTTTTTGTGTATACTTACTTCCAGTCAACTCTGCATTTAATATGCTTTGAAACAGCACTCTGTATACAGCCACCCCCTTTCAGTAATGACCTTCTGTGACTTACTCTCTTTGTGGAGGGTGTCAGTGATTGTCTTCTGGTTCATTGTCATGTCAGTAGTCTTCCCTATTATTGTGGTTTCAAAGGACAAGAGATACCTGGAATTTATTCCGTAGGGATGGACATTTAATGAAACTCAAATGTAAATATTCTAATATTTTGAGATACTGGATTTTTGACTTTCATGAGCTGTAAGCTCTAATCATCAACATTAAAACAAAACAAAAAAAAACTTTAGAAATGTTTTACTTTACATGTAATGAATCTAGAATATATGAATGTTTCAGTTTTTGAAATAAGTTACAAACAAAAAATGAACTTTTTCATGATATTCCAATTATTTGAGATGCACCTGTATAGACTGAATACACTAGAACATGCTAAAGAGTGTTTCTAATGCTCGTTGCTTCATGTTTTTATTTGTCCAACAGCAACAAGGGTGCTGCCATTGGCATGGGAGTAGTGGGTTTTCTGATCTTCGTCACTGTGATCATTGTCATTGTTGTCTGCTGCTACTGGCCCCGCTGCTATATCTATAACAAGTATAGACAACACAGATGTAAGTGTTTTATTGTTAAAAGAAAAGTTTACCAGTAACTGAAAATGTACTCACCCTCAGGCCATTCAAGATGTAGATGAGTTTGTTTCTTCATGGGAACAGATTTGGTGAAATTTAGGATCCCCTGCAGTAAATGGGTGCGGTCAGAATGAGAGTCATAAAAACACTCCAATTTATCAGTTAACATCTTGTGATGCAAAAAGCTGTGTTTGTAAGAAACAAATCCATCGTTATTAGGGATTATTTTATCCAGAAGCGACAGTTTAAAGTTAAAACATCTCAATGATGGATTTGTTTCTTACAAACACACAGCTTTTCACTTCGCTAGACGTTAATTGATTGACTGGAGTGGTGTGGATTACTTGTGGATTATTGTGATGTGTTTATCTGCTGTTTGGACCCTCATTCTGACGGCACCCATTCACTGCAGAGGTGAGCAAGTCATGTAATGTAAAATTTCTGATTCTCTAATAAGCAGAATCACCAAAGGAGAAAACCGAAATTTTTAAGCAACCATTATAGTGGTCAGTGTTTGCATTAGTTAGGCTCTTGACCCTTAAATCATCAATATTAGGTCTTGGCTGCAATTATTGAGTTATAACAGCCAGACCAACAACAAGCAAAAGTCAATAAGATGGCATTGACTGTACTTGACTTAATCATCATATAGTAACTTCAGTATTTGACATAGAATTTCCTTACAGATTACAAAAAAAACTGTGAACAAAAGATCAATCAGTTTTGCCATAATCAGACAGATGATAAAATTTTTTTAATCTTAATTTAGACACACGGACATGAAGAATCTGTGTGAGAATCACAACAACAGTAACCATCAAAAAGTGTGTTGTAGCCAATCAGAACTCATCCATGACTCCCATCATGCATTGTGGCATGAATAAATTATGAGAGTTCAGAGTTGATCTGTTTATCTGAATATGCCGTTTGTCACCATTGTTGAGATTCATGGGCTGGTTCTTGATGTCTATGTGTGCCTAGTCTTTCCAAAATGTATAGGAAGTGCTGGATCTTTTGTGGATTGTCAAGGCTATTACAATAAGCAAAAAAAAAACAAAAAACCTAACTTAGAGATTAGACTCTAGATGATTTATGTCAAACAATGAATATGTTAAAACATAATCACCTGCTGACTTAAGCTTTTGGATTGTCTGGCTGTTTCAACTCAAATACAGCAGCAAAACAAAATCGAGTATTACAGATTTAAGGGTGAAGAGCGTAACTAATGCAAACATTGACCACTATAAAGGTTGCTTAAAAATTTTGCTTTTCTCCTTTGGTGATTCTGCTTATTAACATCAGGTGTCTTCAATAATGATCAATCATCACTTTGTTAATCACCTAATTATCTCATTACCTTCAACACTGCTTCAGTTAACTTTAACACTGCTTCAGTGTTTATATGTGTCCACACTCAGAGTGTTAAATGAACACTGGGGATTTTGCTGTGTATGGTACATCTGATGGTTCTACACAGAACCATTTGACAAAGGTGCCATAAAAGTGGTTCCCCAATAATTACGAGCCAAAGAACCACTTTTAATGCTATATAGCACCATTTGTTTTTAGAGTGTACTGAAGAACTTTGCTCCCTCCCACCGGGCTCGTGTGTGTCGGTAAAGAAGGAAAGCAGTAGTTTAAAGGGCTCTAAACGATCCCAGTCGAGGAAGAAGGGTCTTATCTAGCGCAACAATCAGCCATTTTTTTTTTTCGAAAAATAAAAATGTGTATACATTTTAAGCACAAAAGCTTACACAGTTTGTGTAATGTGAATGTGATGAGAGGGCGACATCTGGTGGTGAGCGAACCGAAGGTCACCGGCCAGATTTGTGACACCCAGAGCCTGTGCTACACCAGCACAGGCTCTGTATTAAAATGTAAACAAATTTTTATTTTCTGGAAAAAAAAAAACTAAAAACAAAAATACAAAAAAAGACAGATCGTTTCACTAGATAAGACCCTTCTTCCTCGGCTGGGATCGTTTAGAGCCCTTTGAAGCTGCATTTAAACTACATTTTGGAAGTTCAAAATCTGGGCACCAATGAAGTCCATTATATGGAGAAAAATCTTGAAATGCTTTCCTCAAAAAACACAATTTCTTCACAACTGCAGACAGAAATACACAAACATCTTGGATGATCAGGGGGTGAGTAATTTTTTTGTTCTGAAAGTGCATTTCTCCTTTAAAATCTACACTTCAATTTCTTCTTGATTGTTTTATTGTAATTCTATTCTGGTGGCATACAGAGCCAAAATTTCTTAAATTGTGCCCGTGTCCAAATATATAATCAACGTGACTGTATATTAATTATACATATTTTATACAAAACGTTTGTCTTTTAAAAAGATTTGTGATATATTTTAGGAACAAATCACAAACAAACTCTGATTGTATTGGTTAATGTTTAGATTTAGCCTACATATTTAACAAGTTTGACTTCAACAATTGTTTTTTTTCTTTTTGTTTTCGTGCGTGCATGCGGTTGATGACAGGAAAAAGATGTTACACATAAAAGGTGTCTTTGGTTAGACGCACACGTGCCGATTTGGTAATAGTGTTGGCATCAAGAGTACAACGTACAAAGAGGAAGAGCTGCACGATGGCATCTACCTTAGAGGTTCTTCTGCTCCTTTCTGCAGGTTTATTCACGGTAAAAGCAGGGCTGCGTTCTCCGAAACTACCTTAACGCTACGTCGTTCTTAAGTTGTACCTTAAGAAGTACCTTATCGTTAATACGTGTTTTCCGAAACCTTCTTAGTTAAGTATACCTTCTGTAAGTCATACGTTCGTAAGGTTGGTCTGGAGCGCTCTTAGCTATACCTTATCGCTGCTGACGGTTCATACCATAGTGGCCACCACTACGCAAAAAGCTTTTTTTACATCGCAGTTTAATTACACATAGAAAATTTTATATGAACATTTAATATAAAATCTGATTTAGTATTAAAATTACATTTTTACTTTACTTTAAAATTTTACACATACAATACTTAAGTTGTTATAGCCTACACCCAGTGTATGGAAGTGTTTTCATTAATAAAGTTTCCATACACTAATGGTTGTTAGCTTTTTTTAATTACTATCCTAAGGCACATCAGCTGGCGAACCATTTGACAGAAAAGGCTTAGGAGTCTATATAAAGAAAGATGAGTTTACACAAATTTTATAGCTATGGCAGCGAGACAGCGAGTACTTGTTTTAAATCAAAGACGGCGCCGTCCGCGGAGCCAGTTAGTGTATGTCAACTACTTTATAAGAGAACACTTTAGTCCACTGACTACCATGTCAGAAGAGACCACTGTAAAAAAAAATTGCATGCCACGGGAGCAAATTCTGCAGCTCTTGCATCTTGTTGGCCCAAATTTGTCAAGACAAACTCGACGGAGCTACCCCCTCAGCCGCGAAATTCAGCTGCTGGCGGCTCTTCGTTTTTATGCCGTGGGGAGTTTTCTGGAGGTTGTTGGGGATGGATATGGGCTGAGTAAGACCTTAGTGTGGCTGTGCGTTCACTCAGTCACAAACGTACTGCTTCGCCACGCCACTGATTACATACGTATGCCTTTCACAATGCACGAAGTGATGGAGACACATCAAGGCTTCCATGCCTTCGCCACGCCACTGATTACATACGTATGCCTTTCACAATGCACGAAGTGATGGAGACACACACACTTATGGCCGTGAGGGTTTGCACACTTGCTAAATTATAAACACATACTCATATTTATTTCTGCATGTACATATTTCAATGAGCCCCGATAAATGCAGTTTGTACAATTTCTAAAACGCTTCTTTATAAAGAACATTGTTTTCTCAATACTTTACCTATACCGCTGTGAAGGAAAGAGCGCACAATCGATCATCGAGGCATCGATATCAACCTATTCAGCACCTCCACCATGGACAGCACCTGCTAAGATCGAACTTAAGAAGGTTTACCTTAAGCAACATCCTAAGGTATAGTTCGGAGAACACACGTAGGAAATGTATACCTGTAGTTAAGGTGTACCTTTTGAGTCACGTTATCGGAGAATGCAGCCCAGGTAAGTTTGTCAACCCGTTACAAAAACCTAAAGAAACACTTTAAACTTGTTTTTGGGCAGTTTACCAATGGCTAAAAATAATTTATTTAGCACTTGAGAGCATGTTAAAAAAAATCACGATGTTCTTGTTGTAAAGATGAGCCAGGATGACGCAGAGGATCCGGAGGGCCAAGGCAGAGCAGATGTCTCCTGGGACTGAAGCGGAAGTGGGGATCTGGAAGGCCGCAGTGGAGCTGGAGCAACAGAGGACCAAGGTGGAGCCGGAGGGAAGGAGGAGCCTGACAGAGCCAGGGGGATGAGGTGTAGCTGGAGGAGTGGAGTCCTGAGGCGGCAGATGTTCGATGACTGACCAAGGTGCCAGAGGGATGAGGAAGCCCAGCAGAGCTGGTGGACTGATGTGCCACGGTGGAGATGAGGGAGCTAGGAGCTATGGTGGACCCGCTGGGTTGATGGGCCGAGTCAGAGTCTGGGACTCAGAGGCCGAAAGCATTGACAAAGGATCCTCCAGCCACAACGCAGATGGAGACTGGCAGACGTGTGGCGATCCCACCGCACAGATGGTGGGCTGAGGGTGAGCAGAGGGGCTGCCAGGAAACAGGGGAAAGACCTCCATGGTCGTTGTAGTACAAGCAGACATTACGGGGCAGATTGGCAATTCACAAACAACGTCCTTGGCCGAAACAGGACAGGCAAAGGGTGCTTCTCAATTTACCTCCTCGTTTTCTCACTCCTCCATCCCCCATCCTATGACCCGGAAACCGATCGAGCTCAGCCTTCTTGTAGGACCTCTCAATTCTTCAACTGCACCATGAGGAGGTGAGGATCGAGGAGTGAGAAAGCTTCCTGAGGAGTCCTGAGTTAGATGTATCCTATGTGGAAGTCTTAAAAAACCTAACGCACATATAAATTCACCTCCCCCTTCACATCTGTCGTAATACTTTACATTTATATTTTAAATTTTACATGTTCTTGCATCCTTCCGTCATATCCTAATTGGGGTGGAGCTAAGATGCAAGTAAAGGAAAAGGAAGATGCACAAATAAGAAATGAGAAGCACCCAGAGAATTCAGGGCAGACAGGCAGTTCTGAAGATGGTGATAAAAGAATGGGCATGTCAGCATATAAATCCAAATCAAAGTTTATTATGTCCTCAGAGGCCCGTGGAAGCTCACCCTCAGCAGTGGTGCCGGCTTTCCTCCAAGCCCTTACACTCCCTAGCTTCATCCGCCGGCACAAGCTCAGTTAACGGCTCTCCCACCTGGACAGATGAATCAGGCTCAGGCTCCAGGGTGATCCTTGGCTCTGTCGCTCTCTCTGACGATGGCTCATTGGTCGCTGCGGGCTTTGGCTCTCTGTCTGCGGTGGGCTGGGCTCTGGGACTGGAGTGGGGTTGGTGAGATCCTCTTCGAGGCAGACGACGAATGAGTTGCAATTCGCCAGCACCCACTGTACAAAGGCAAAGAATTCCTCCCGAGGTCGATCTCCGGAGAACTGCACTCTGTACATGGCGTTAAGGCTGGCATGGTAGAACACACAGAACCAAATTATATGGGTAGCTTGTGATGTTGGCAATCTCCAGAACAATCACCATATGGACCTTGAGAGGAAGGTCCCTCTGCTGTAGCAGGAGGAGGATAAACTATTTGTAGGTCGGTAATTCTGTAACACCACTGCTGCTAGGAAGACGCAGGCATGACAAAGATTATATAAACAAATACTTTTGCTGGTAATCCACAATATGAAGAGTGTCTAACACACAGGATAAACATCAATAACAACCAACAAACTAAGAATGAACAGATATGAAATTAAATGCACAGGCAAATTAAGATAATTAATAAGACACAGGTGAATCAAATGATATAATCAAGGGGGAAACATAAACTAGGTCAAGGAACACATGGAATGAAAACACAACGACAAAGACCATAAGTGTGACAATTGCTTTCTACAGTAAAAAAGGTCCTGTCTGAATCAGGAGAGAAATATGCACAGATCAAGCACCGCTTACAAGCGAAAAGAGTTCAAAACGGTTCTAAAGAAATATGTTGGTGGATTTTGAAGTGAGAGATAACAGGAGATGGAGGAAGTGTTATTATGGATTTACGTTAAAAAAAAAAAAAAAGTATTTTTAGATAGATTTGTTCCTTACAAACATACTGCCTTTCGCTTCACTGCAGGTTAATTGATGGACTGGAGTGGTGTGGATTACTTGTGAATTATTGTGATGTTTTTATCAGTTGTTTGGACTCTCATTCTGACGGCACCCATTCACTACAGAGGATTCATTGGTGAGCAAGTGATGTAATGCAAAGGTAAATGTAAAATCTCTTAGACAGCCTGTTGGTGAACAAATGTTCAGCACATTTTCATTTTTTGGGTGAACTGTTCCATTAATGGGGTTTATACATAATTTAGGGGGCTAATCAAATTGAATTATAAATTGATTTCTGTCTTGTTTTGTTCCCTCAGCGGTGGCAGCAACGCAAGTAACTACAGTCACAAATACAAATTTAATTCAGCAGCAGTCTGCAATGCAGGCGGCCCAGTACTCACAATACCAACCAGTGCCGGCGCAACCGGGTTATGATGGTCAGCCAATGCAGATGAAACCATACAATGGACAGCCATGTGCACCAGGACCCCCACCCTCATATCAAGTGGCCCGTAAGAACACCTAGTACTCAACAGACTGAAACCATGTAGTAGTTTTTTCTGTGAAATTAACTAGTTTTTTCCCCATTTCCAGCTGGTCCTGGATATCCCACTAGTCAGAGTGCATATGATGGAGGCCAGGCTATGTACCCCATGTAACCGCCTGCCCAGTCATGTGTGGCTAATGTGCCTTCAGAGACATCGAGTCAGCCGGCCTGCAACCCTACTTACGTGCAGTCACCAAACACTGGTTACTAAACCACAACCATCTGTCAAATAAGTCACTGCTGGATTGTGGAGGTTGACGCACTTTCGCGAGGCAGTAAGAATGTGTCTAATTCAATTACATGAGACTACTGGATGTGCAGTAGTCTTTTAGAGTTTTTAGAGTTTTTATTACTTTCACTTTCCTTCAGTTTCGTTTTCGCTCTTTGACACACAGTAACAATACTTCTGGGAATTGTAAATAAAACATAGATTGCTACAGTAAGTTTTAGAAGAAAATACCATTTCAGTCTTTCTGCTTTAAACAAGCAGTGAGTGAAAACTGTTTCTATACAATATTTCTTAAAATGCAGTTTTAGTTTTAATGTTTTCTACTTTCAGGATTATTCTAGTATTGTTATTTTTGAACTTTACTGATACGCAAAAAAAAATATATATATAGATTTGGTTTATGTAAATTTGTTACTGAGTTGTTGATATTTCATACAACAGTGTAATACTCACAAAATTATAAATGTATTTGTTTTTACTTTTTAAATAGCAGGAACGAAAAACAATGAAAAACATTGAGCGTCACAAAATTTTCACAATTATTTTGTGACTCCCACTGACTTTCTATACCAACTTTTAAACACAGAATGGCTGTTAAGGTAGTAAAAAGGGTTACCTTTGTTAAGCATTAGGAAACCACTGTCTTCGCAGATCCTTTTCAGATTTTATTATTTTGTTTCAGGTGACATGATGCAGCCTGTTTGTTAATTGTCTTTACATTTTGTAAATGTTTTTAACTTGTTTTATTTTTATTTTTTTATGTGTGTAAGAAGAGAAAATTGGGAGCTAAAAAGGGCTTATAGGAGAACACCAAAGATGTGAAACTCAAAGAGTTTGGATTTTTATGCAATGTTTGATGAACTTCAGAACTTGAATGTACAGATCCCCCTATGGTGAAATAAAAAAAAAAAAAGAATCAATCTCTAATGTTTGTCTTTTTACTCTTTTATCTGAGCTTTATTTAATCAGGCAAGTCAATTAATAACAAGTTCTTATTTTCAATTACAGCAAATAAATATTTTACAATTCTGTGTACAGGTTTTTTACTCATACTTTGATAGATTGGTAGAGACAGATTATTTTTATTGAAGTGATGCTTTACTATATTATAGTAATTTGATATACCTCAGTACTGAATGATTACCATATTTTGCGCTTGAAATGGCTGCAAATTTTTTTTTCAGCTGAGGAGGCACCAGAGAAAGGAGTGGTAGAAGGGAGAGGATTTTTCCCACACGCATGAATTTATTTGGAAGCCAAAAGACAACATTTTCCAAACATATTGTTTGTGAAGCCATGTTATTTTTAATTTGCCTCAGGAAATAAAAGACATTTTTTACATTTTACATTTTTGGTCATTATTACACATAACAAGCTGCACCTGTGTTGTAAGTAGATCATCCGCACTTGTGTTGGTCGAAATGTAAATGAGATGTTGCATCTGTGTTCTTTAATTTGCGTGTTGTCAGTAAATCACCCACAGAAATTTCCACACCCATCAGTGCTGTTCTAGAATTGTGCTCTCATGCTAATTTGTAAAATAAATCTGGCCTGTTTAGTAAATCTGGTGCTCATTGTTTTAAGTCTGTGACAAAAAGTTGCAACAAATTTAATATACTTAAATTGATAGTTCACCCAAAAATGAAAATTCTGTCATCACTTACTCACTCACAAGCACAAAAGATGACATTTTGAAGAATGATGGTAACCAGACAGTTGACGATAGCCTTTGACTTGCATAGTATAGTTTTTCCATACTATGGAAGTCAATGGCTACCACCCAGCTAACAATTTTTGGTTCCCAGAACGTTATTATTCCCAGAATGTTAGTTTCTGGTTTGCAGAAGGCTGTTTTATTAAATTTCAAAAGTGCACGGCTCTCTGTGGAAGGCATGCTTAATCCCAGTTTAATATTATAATTTAAAATGTGTTTTGATTTATATAATTTCTGTATTGTAATAAATGTTGCATTAAATGAATTTCAGGGCTCTGTATAGATCATTACACAAAAACATCTGCAACATTTACATTGGAAAGATAGTTTTACAGGATTATAAAAATAACCTGAGAATAATAAATCAATTTTAAATTCTTAATAATTTTTAATTTCTCTAAGTTATTTTAGGTTATTTAATAATAACTACTATGCAATGTTCTGGGAACGTTATTTTATGGTTACAAAAAAATAACCTAAAAAGAACGTTCCCCTAACGTTAGTATTTGGTTCTCAAAAAAGTAACCAAACAGGTACCGAAAACTAACGTTAGGGGAACATTCTGTGTTTGTTGGCCATCAACTATTACCAACATTCTTCAGTACATTCTCTCTTGCATTCAACAGAAGAAAGAAACTTGACGTTCCCTTTGGTAAAAGAAATTGCGGCCCACTTTCCCCTTGGTAGAAATCGCGCTCTGTGTCTAGAAATCGTCCTGACCTCACAACCCCGATTTTCAAAAAACTGTTTACATTACTTCTAAAGTTTTTCACTATACACGGTAACGCAACACAAGAGAAATGTTAAAAATGGTCCACTTTCACAACAAAAATTTACAGATAATGTTCCACCCCCTTGTCATCCAAGATGTTCATGTCTTTCTTTCTTCAGCCATAAAGAAATTATGTTTTTGAGTTATACATTTCAGGATTTTTCTCCATATAATGGACTGATATGGTGCCCTGATTTTGAACTTACTAAATGCAGTTCAAATGTGGCTTCAAACGATCCTAAATGTGGTTGTAAATGATCCCAGCTGAGGAAGAAGGGTTTTATCTAGCAAAACGATTGTTAAAAATAATACAATTTAAATGCTTTTTAATCTCAAATGCTTATCTTATCTTTCTCTCCCTGAACTCTGTGTATTCTGGCTCAGGACAGTTAGGGTATGTTGAAAAACTCCAAACATATTTTCTCCCTCAACTTCAAAAATCATTTTAAAATCATCCTACATCACTGCAGAAGTACCGACACAATGTTTGCAAAGTGAACATGCAAAGAAGATCAAACACCCTTAACAAAAAAGGTAAAACAGTGATAGAGGATGATTTTGAAGTTAAGGGAGAACATGAGATGGGCATTTTTCGACATACCCTATCTGAAAATGAACTGGAAAAAAACAGAGCTCAGGCAGAGTGTGACAAGATGAGCGTTTGACATTAAAAAGTATATATAACCGGAGTATAACCGGAGTTCCGGTTTGGTGAAGAGGGAGCAGCAAAGACGAGGAGCTCCCATCCACACTCCTTTTAAACTTATTAATGTGTCTTCTTTTCTTCATTTAATTGCTTTACAACAAAATATAAGAACTACACTTAGAACTTTATAAGGAAAGGTTGAACCTTCAAGTTCAGTACAATCTTCTATCAACAAATAAAACTGAATGGTGTTTGCTACGTTCTAGAGGATATATATATGAACACGGAGAAAAAGCAGGGCATCTTTTAGCACACCAATTAAAATCTAAAGCTGTTTCTCAATTTATACCTCAAATTTGCAACAGTGATAATGATTTAATAGTTAATCCAATTGAAATTAATAATACTTTTAAGAACTACTTTTTAAATTTGTATACTTCTGAAAGCCCTGAATCCAACTCTGAAATGTTGGAATTTTTAGACAATATAGATATACCCACCCTGAATTCTGTGCAGAAAACCTATTTGGAGAAACCTATACAAAAAGAAGAGATTTTAAGTGCAATTACATCTATGCAGAACAAAAAAAAACTCCTGGCCCTGATGGCTACCCAATAGACTTTTTAAGAAAAATTGCAGATAAATTAGCCCCTATTCTTCTTGATATGTTTGACGATTCTTTGGAAAGGGGTAGCTTGCCGCAAACCTTGAATGTAGCAAACATTTTTCTTTTGTTAAAACCTGATAAGGATCCCTTGAAATGTAATTCCTACAGACCAATCTCTCTCCTAAATTCGGATATTAAAATCTTGGCAAAAGTCCTTGCTTTACATTTAGATACAGTTATAGAGAATTTGATTTCAAAAGACCAAACCGGTTTTGTCAGTGGTCATCATTCTTTTAGTAATATCCGGAGATTGCTAGGGGTAATCCACTCATCTAAACTTTCTCAGGACCCTGTCCCTCAGGTAGTCATTTCATTGGATGCTGAAAAAGCGTTCGACAGGGTGGAGTGGAAATACTTATTTTCTGTTTTGGAAAGATTCAGCTTTGGAACACATTTTCTTTCACTGATTAAGTTATTATACTTTTCCCCTAAAGCATCGGTAATTACAAATAGAGTATGTTCAAAGTCTTTTCCCCTATCAAGGGGTACAAGACAAGGATGCCCTCTTAGCCCCTTACTTTTTACTTTAGCCATCGAGCCCCTATTAATAGCATTAAGATGCTCACAGCATTTTACTGGCATTAATAGTTGGGGCATAGAACACAGAGTATCCTTATATGCCGATGATATGCTGTTGGACCTTTCAGACCCAGTGATAAGTACTCCACAGGTAGTTAGGATATTGAAACAATTTGGTACGTTCTCAGGTTATATATTAAATTTTTCAAAAAGTATTTGTTTTCCAATAAACAATAACACTTTCTATATTTCAAATAGTGATATACCTTTTCAGTTGTCTTTATCAGGTTTTAAATATTTAGGGATAAATATCACACAGGGATTCCCTAACCTTTACAGAAAGAACGTTGCTCCTTTAACTGACAAGTTAAAACTAGACCTCAAAAAATGGAATTAGCTGTTTCTATCACTTGCAGGTAGAATTAATTGTGTAAAAATGAACATTTTACCAAGGTTCTTATACTTGTTTCAATGTATCCCCTTTTTTCAGAATTTAGACAGACTTATCTCATCATTTATATGGGGCGGAAAAGCACCAAGGATTCGGAAGGAGTTTCTCCAAAGACAAAAATCACAAGGTGGCTTAGCACTTTTTATTATTGGGCTGCAAATATCTCAAAAGTGCTTTATTGGCTTCAGAACTCCAAAGATGTCTGGTGTATTTCAGAGGCAAATTCTTGTAGTTCATCATCCCTTCCAGCTTTAGCTCTATCTAAACTGCCCCTTTGTATTTTTATTGTACACTCAATGTCCAGTTGTAGTAAATACCCTTAAGATTTGGTTTCAATTTACTTTCTGCAGACTTCAGCTGTTGTTCAGGGTAGCCAGTACCTTCCATACCAACCTTACGGAGGCCAACCAACATCAACTGGACCATATCAGTAGGCTGGTATGATCTGCAAACGAGATGACCACAACTAAGATGGTAAACCAACAAAATGATTGCCATCTTTGGTTTTCCAGTAGGTCCAAGGTATCCTGTTCCCATCCAGGTAGCATATTACTGCAGTCAGGCTATGTACCCTCTACAGTCATCGCTGCCCACAGAATACACCTCACCTCAGCCAGCTTATACCCTGCTTACACTGGCTGCACCACTTCAGTCATCAGGACCACTAACTAAACCAAAACCACTGGATCGTGGAGGGTTTCACATTTCTGCTCTGCTGTTGTGAATTGTGCAGCTACTGTAGTAACTATCCTACAATTGCTTTGAGAACACAAGATTTATTTTTGTTCATTAATATTTCCATATTTATGCTCTCTTACAATTATTTACACTTGCTATGGATACTTATTTCTCTTAACCAAAGATCTATCCGTTTTCCATTTATTTTGGATCCTAGATTGGTACAGATATTTTGCGAGTGTAAATTTGTTAAATTGCGAATGTCCCTTACGAAAATTAACTGTGGTTTTACTAGAAATAAAACCAAAAAAACATGTTTACTATAGTTAAACCATGGTAACCATAAATTACCCATAGTCTTATTACACAAACCATAGTTTAACCATGGTATTTGCAATAAACCTTTGGTTATACGAATGGTAATCAATGCGCCAAAAACCATGATTACTACACTTTTACTATAATAAAACCATGGTTAATTTTCATAAGGGGTGTTGATTGATTCGAGGTGACTATCATCTAGTTTACGTTATCTTTGGCAGTTTTCTTGAAGAATATTTTGGAGAGCAGTGGATTTTTCTCAGACATGTTCTGTCTGGTTGTATTGATATAACTGTGTTTTTAAAATTAATATGCTTCACACGTGGTGGTTTTTGGTTTTGTTGAGAGTTTCTTGCATGGGAGGGGCGCTACAGCCACTTATCAAGATTGTTTGGGTTATAACAGCAAGAAAAACATGGTTTAATTGGTCAGGCAGTCTCCGGAAATAGACCATCAGCACAAAATGAGCTATTGATGTGGACGAGCTGTGCTATGCCTACAACAATACGGTTCTTCTGCTCTTGTCTGCGGTTTTATTCGCGTTGACAGTACGTAAGTGTCTAATTGTTTAATCAAATTAGTAAGCACTGTATAAGTAAAAATCTGTAGAAAAAAAAGTTTATAGTACCCCAAATGTTTTTTTTGGTCTGACCGATTAGGACAGGCTCAGTGGCATTGTTTACGTTCAGTGCCGCCAATAACACTTTATTCAAAGACTAAATCGGTTGTTTGAAAGCTGTAACACTTAATGTTTCTAATGTTAATTTTACCTAATCTGTCCAGAAGCAAAACCTTAAAATATTTAAGTCATTCTCCCCATCGAATGGAAGACTTTTCCGTTGTGATCGTAGTGTTTTTGGTGATGTCCTTCACTGTGATCATCATCATGTGGCTGTGTAAATGTGCAAGGAAACTTCAACGTAAGTGTCAGTATGTGTTTACAAAGAGCTGCATCTGGGTTTTGTTCATAGTAAATGCTGTCTATTGATTTGTCTTTTGTAGAAACCATGCTGTCAAGAACATCTACACAATACCATCCACAGGGGAGTCAGTACTCACCTCACCAGGCTACTAACCTACAGCCAGCTTGTGGATGGCAACCCGTTTCAGCTGGACCAAATCTGGGACAACTGTATGCACCAGGACCACCACCCACATATCAGGAGGCTGGTAAGATTTGAAAATATCTACCTGTTTGGAAAAAAACAGACCAAATGTTGTTGAACTTTAATTGTTTTTTTCATGTTGCAACAAAAAGAGATAGTTCACCCAAAAAATGAAAATTCTGTCATCATTTACTCACCTGCAAACACAAAAGAAGATATTTTGAAGAATGTTGGAATGTAATCGGGCAGTTGACGTTAGCCACCGACTTCCATACTATTTTTTTGCAGAACTATAGAAGTCAATGGCCACCTTCAACTGTTAACAACTTTCTTCAAAATATGTTCTTTTCTACATGAGGGTGAGTAAACGATGACAGAATTTTCACTTGGGTTGAACTATTGCAAAATCTAGCCAAGCAAATTAAAAAGTGAGTGGAAGTAGAGAGCTAAAGTCTTTATCTTTTTTATCACCACGGAGCTATTTCTTCACATGCCAAGAAAAATCTCTTGCGTAAGTATGTGTGTGAGTTTCTGAGAACAGGATTGTGGTGACAGTGGGCAAAAAGAATGACTTTGCAATGGTGCAATTGACACAGACAACTGAAAATAAGAAAATTTACATTACATGGAAAATAAATCGTGTCAATCAATCCTGTCTTTAATTACTGAACAACTAAATTAACATATTTGCTGGTTTTTGTTCAACAGCAGGTCAGTTTCTTGCTCCCTTCAGCCAAGTGGCATATGATGGTGGTCAGAACATGTACCCTCTACAACCACTGGTTCAACCAGCGCTTCCCACAGACTATTCATGCGTTTATGACCTCACGGTTAGATTATTGTAATGCTTGGGTTGTTGTTCTGCTCGCTTAATAAACAAACTCCAGCTGGTCCAAAATGCAGCAGCTAGAGTTCTTACTAGAACCAAAACATATGATCATATTAGCCCGGTTCTGTCTACACTGCACTGGCTCCCTATTAAACATTGTATAGATTTTAAAATCTTGCTAATTACTTACAAAGCCCTGAATGGTTTAGCTCCTCAGTACCTGAGTGAGCTCCTATCACATTATAGTCCCTCACGTCCGCTGCGTTCTCAAAACTCTGGCAGCTTGACAATACCTAGAATATTAAAATCAACCGCGGGCGGGAGATCATTTTCTTATCTAGCACCCAAACTCTGGAACAATCTACCCTACACTGTTCGGGACGCAGACAGACTCTGTCAGTTTAAATCTAGATTAAAACCCATCTCTTTAACCTTGGTTACACATAACACATCAACATATTCTTATAATTCAAATCCGTTAAAGGATTGTTAGGCTGCACTAATTAGGTCAACCGGAACCAGGAACATTTCCCATAACGCCCGATGTACTCGGTGCATCGTCAGAAGAATGGCATCTACGCTAATATTAGTCTGTTTCTTTCTTATTCCGAGGTCACCTTAATAGGTGGATCAGCACCTAGAGATGACCTCTACAGCCCTGAATGTCAGCAGAGACCACATCGACTAGATGAGCCCCAGAGACGGATCCCCAGTGAAGACCTCGTCACCTAGATGGCAGTCGGCACAAGGCCACGGGAACCAGAGTCCTCTACATCTGGCCAGAGGAGAACTGGCCCCCCGAGGAGAACTTGCCCCCGACTGAGCCTGGTTTCTCCCAAGGTTTTTTTCTCCATTTGTCACCGATGGAGTTTTGGTTCCTTGCTGCTGTCGCCTCTGGCTTGCTTAGTTGGGGACACTTTCTCTTCACACGATATTGATTTTATTTTATTGTATATGATTAACTACCTTTACCTGAAAATTGAGTGTTTACTGTTGCCCTTGGCATTGTTGATGTACTGTTTCCTACTTAATACTGTACAGCCGCCTTGTCACAACTCTGTATTGTTAAAGGTGGTATATAAATAAAGGTGACTTGACTTGACTACACCTCACCTCAACCCCCGTACAACCCCGCTTACATGGTATCACTAAAGGCCAGGTAACCACCCAAACAAGGATCATGGAAAATTTTGTGTTTTCATGCTTCTTTGCCTTTGAGTATTGCGCAACTACAACAGACTCCAATAAGATTGCGTTGAGACTGAAAGTATTGTTGTTGTTCATGTGCATTTGGCATTACTAAGTTTACACTTGCTTTGTAAACTTGATTTTTTATTTACTACAGTTATGACCCACTGTTTGTTTGTTTCTCTTCATTTTAACCAAATTTGCTTTTACTGAATAGCTCTTTGTTTAATGGTCAATAAACACCATCTTTATTGAATGGTCAAAAGTTATTGTATCATTTCTATGTGTAAAAACAATCCTTTGTTTTCTAAAACCTATATTTTCCTAAATTTCAAGGTCACTTAGTTGTAATCTTCGTGCTACAGTGGTTACTGTTCTCTAATTTTCATCACTGTGTTTTCCACAAAGTAATGGTTTTTGTTGAAATGCCTTGGATATTTTGTCAAACATGCAAGTAGAACAGTGATATCGCTGATATTCCTTTGAATTTTGAATTTTTAAAGGGGTCATCGGATGCAAAGTTCACTTTTACATTTTGTTTGAACATTAATGTGTGTTGGCAGTGTATGTACACATTATACCATATAATATAATGATAAAAATACATGCAGTGGTTTTAATCTTTAAAGTTAAAAAGTTTAATTAATTTAATAATTTAATAAGTTTTAATTAACCTGTAAAAATAATATTCCCTTTTTCAAATCGAGCCATTCTTAGATGCATGTCGTTGTGGCGTCACATCCACAGAGGCTGCTCCCACGATAGTTGATTGACATGAGCGTTTTACCTCAGACCTGCCTTACCTCAGCTGTAACAGTCAGACCTCCATTGTTTCGATGCCGGAGCAGGGATGTAAGTTAGACAAGAATATTTCCGATTGAGCGATTGAGGTGTTGTGTTGCTGGATGTAATAATGAACATAGTGGTCGTCATTTACTCCCGACATCTGAGCCGCTGAAGATGCAGTAGATTACGTTTGTTTGTGAAGGGAATGCACCTCCCGATCTACATATATCCGTCTATGTTCACGCGAATCATTCGTGATCCAGCTTCACTTACAGCAGAAGTGAGTATAAGGGTTTTTTTAATGAATCATTGTGATCGCCTTTCCTAAAAACATGCTAGTTAGCAAGTTTAGCGGCTAAACGCGGCCAAATGCAGTTAAAGTAAACAGGCTCGTCACTCCACAGAGAGAAGAAAAGGGCGGGATGAGCAGAGCTCATTAACGTTTAAAGCAACCTCGACCAAAACAGGATGATTTTTGTAGAGCTGATTTTGGCAAAGTAAAAACGGTGTTGTTTTACACTACCATTGAGAATTTTTAAGCAAAGTATATTATAGACTTTTCATTAAGTGTCATGATTAACAAGGGAGACTCAAATGCGGGGCAAAAAAGAGTTTGAGGAACAAGAAATACACAATGTACAAGAAAAAAGTCCTCCCTCCTTCCTGGAGACAAACTGGGGACAGCAGAAAGGGGAAAAAGGCAAAACAAAAAACACAGGGAGAGAAACTCAACCCGTCCAGCAAAACTCACAGCAGATGAAGGAGCCCGGGGAGCGAGACTCGACCCGACATTGATCAATACAGCTGAGGATAACGGAGAATCCACGGGGAGCGAAACTCAACCCGACGTTGAATAATCACAGTTGAAGATAACAGACATCAAATGCAGAGCAGCAAAAACATCAAGCTGGTATAACGGAACACCAGCGGGTACTGTGGGTAAAGAGAAAAATAATAAAAGCCAAAGGAGCAGAGAAAAATAAGCAGGACAAGACAAGACTTGGCAAGAAATAAAAACGGACTAACCCTGGACAGACGGGGACGAGAGTTTAAATAGAGAGGAAGAAATTAGCAGAGAATGAAAACAGGTGTGAATGTGAAAATGGGAAACAAGAAACAGCTGGAGGGAGACCCAGGTGGAATCACTGAAACAATAATGAGGTAACAAATGGGTGGGGTCAAACAATAAGCAGGAGAAACACATGGCACCAAACAAACACAACACAAGCCATGTGCTTCCACAAACAGTGTCCTCTGGTGGCCATCCTGGGCACACCAGCTGACAACTGTGACATTAAGACCCTAAAGAATCATATCAACTTGTGGAAAATGGGCATTCGATAACCCCTTTAACCCTTATGCATCAATTTTAAAAAGTTAAACATAGGTTCATAGAGGACAAAAATGTCCATGTCTAAAAAGCTCTAATAAAAATGTTAAGCTTGGGAGTACAGACTTAAGTTTGGTCTTATTTTAAAGAAGACCCTTGGCAGATTATTGTTTAAGTTAAAATAAGTTGTAAAGAATTGAAACCAAAAAAGTTATAGAGGTTTAAATTTATGAAAATTATTTATGAGCTATTTTTTATATAAAATATACATTTTATAGAAGAATTTGAACTAAAAAGTTGATAGAAAATCAAAGCCATAAATCTAAACAATTTGTGTTCCAAATTTGAGGTTGATATCTGGAAAAATTAGCTTTTAGTAAGATTTTATTTGGGTATAGTACCAAACATTTCCCATTACATTCCAGGAAAGCTCCGCTGGCTTTCACAGTGGTGGGATATGTGATTCGCAGAAGAGTATAATTTCTCTCTCTCTAACATTACAGGTGCACACACACAAACACACAAAAATTTTAGTTAGGACACACATACAAACCACACTCTGACATCCATACCAACATACCCACACAATTATAGCTGCATAATTTATCCACTTGACTCAATAATATGCATAAGCAGAAAACAGCAATAAAGCGAAAATTTGCTTTATATGCCAAACTTGAAAAAATGTCACCATCTAGCAAAAAAAGCTTTCCCAACAGAATGAAAGCCTATGAACAAATATTGCATCATTTTATAGTTAAATGTCCCTGTGATTAAAAATTGCAGTTTTAATGGGTTTCAAAGAGGACATTTTTGTCCAAAAGGTCCTGAGAACAACTAATTTTTGTGTGTATGTAATATGTAAAATAGATTTAATAAAGGAAATTAGGGTGGAATATTGAAAATCCAATAAAAATACACCACGGAGCCAAAACATTATGCAGTTAGCATTAACACAGGCAAAATGATCCATAATAATAATAAAAATAATAAAAATAAAATGCACAAAAACGTCCATAAGGTTGCACAAGGGTTAAAAAAAGATTTGTCATATATTTTAGGAGCAAGTCACGAACAAACCCTGATTGTACTGGTTAATAAAGTTTCACTTCAACAGTTGTGTGTTTTTTCCCTTTCGCTTTCGTTTCTCCACACTACTTGAAAAAAAAAAAGTCTAAATGGTCCTGTAGACGCCCACGAGTATGATTTGGTAATACTGTACGCGTCAAGAAGAGACATTAATTGACTTGCCTGATTAAATAAAGATCAGATAAAAGAGTAAAAAGACAAACATTAGAGATTGATTCTTTTTTTTTATTTCACCATAGGGGGCCCCATATACATTCAAGTTCTGCAAGTTCACCAAACATTGCATAAAAGTCCAAACTCTTTGAGTTTCACATCTTTGGTGTTCTCCTATAAGCCCTTTTTAGCTCCCCTTTTTCTCTTGTTACACACATAAAAAAATAAAACACAAGTTACAATATGTAAAGACAATTAACAAACAGGCTGCATCATGTCACCTGAAACAATATAATACAATCTGAAAAGGATCTGCAAAGGCAGTGGTTTCCTAATGCTTAACAAAGTTTGCTTTATCAAAAATGTAACCCTTTTTACTACCTTAAAAGCCATTCTGTGCTTAAAAGTTGGTACAGAAAGTCAGTGGGAGTCACGACGTAACTGTGAAAATTTTGTGATGCTCATTGTTTTTCAAAAGCCAAAATGGAAAATTTGACACATTCTATAAATGGAATCACTGTTCCTGCTATTTAAAAAGTAAAAACGAATACATTTATATTTCTGTGAGTATTACGCTGTTGTATGAAATATCAAAAACTCAGTAACAAATTTACGTATACCAAAACTATATTCATTTTTTTGTTGCGTGTCAGTACAGTTAAAAAATAACAATACTAGAATAATACTAAAAATAGAAAACAATAAAACTAAAACTGCATTTAAAAAAATATTGTATTGAAACAATTTTCACTCACTGCTTGTTGAAAGCAGAAAGACTGAAATGGTATTTTATTCTAAAACTTACTGTAGCAATCTTTGTTTTATTTACAATTCCCAAAAGTATTGTTCCTGTGTGTCACAGAGCAAAAACGAAACTGAAAGAAAGTGAAAGTAAAAAGACTCTAAGAACTCTGAAAGACTATAGCACATCCAATAGTCTTGAATAGTTGAATTAGACACATTCTTACTGCCTCGTGAAAGTGTGTCAACCTCCACAATCCAGCAGTAACTTATTTGACAGATGGTTGTGGTTTAGTAACCAGTGTTTGGTGACTGCACGTAAGTAGGGTTGCAGGCCGGCTGACTCGATGTCTCTGAAGGCACATTAGCCACACATGACTGGGAAGGTGGTTGCATGGGGTACGTAGCCTGGCCTCCGTCATATGCACTCTGACTAGTGGGATATCCAGGACCCGCTGGAAATGGGAAAAAAAACTAGTTAATTTCACAGAAAAACTACTACATGGTTTCAGTCTGTCGAGTACTAGGTGTTCTTACGGGCCACTTGATATGAGGGTGGGGGTCCTGGTGCACATGGCTGTCCATTGTATGGTCCCATCTGCATTGGCTGACCACCGTAACCTGGTTCAGTCGGCACTGGTTGGTATTGTGGGTACTGGGCCGCCTGCATTGCAGACTGCTGCTGAATTAAATTTGTATTTGTGACTGTAGTTACTTGCGTTGCTGCCACAGCTGAGGGAACAAAACAAGACAGAACTCGATTTATAATTTAATTTGATTAGCCCCCCTAAATTATGTATAAACCCCATTAATGGAACAGTTCACCCAAAAAATGAAAATGTGCTTAACATTTGTTCACCAACGGGCTGTCCAAGAGATTTTACATTTATCTTTGCATTACATCACTTGCTCACCAATGGATCCTCTGTAGTGAATGGGTGCCGTCAGAATGAGAGTCCAAACAACTGATAAAAACATCACAATAATTCACAAGTAATCCACACCACTCCAGTCCCTCAATTAACATACAGTGATGCGAATGGCACTATGTTTGTAAGGAATAAACATACTTTTTTTTTTAACGTAAATCCATAATAACACTTCCTCCTGTTGTCTCTCACTTCAAAATCCACCAACGTATTTCTGTAGAACAGTTTTAATCTCTTTTCGCTTGTAAGCGGTGCTTGATCTGTGCAGATTTCTCTCCTGATTCAGACAAGACCTTTTTTACTGGAGAAAGCAATTGTCACACTTATGGTCTTTGTTGTTGTGTTTTCATTCCGTGTGTTCCTTGACCTAGTTTATGCTTCCCCCTTGATTGTGTCATTTGATTCACCTGTGTCTTATTAATTATCTTAATTTGCCTGTGCATTTAAGTTCCTATCTGTTCAGTCTTAGTTTGTTGGTTGTGATTGATGTTTATCCTGTGTGTTAGACACTCTTCATATTGTGGATTACTAGCAAAAGTATTTGTTTATATAATCTTCGTCGTGCCTGCGTCTTCCTAGCAGCAGTGGTGTTACAGAATTACCATCCTACAAATAGTTTATCAGTGTGATTTACCTCCCTAAACTCCTCCTCCTCCTGCTAGAGCAGGGGGATTTTCCTCTCAAGGTCCATATGGCGATCTTTCTGGAGATCTTTCTGCCAACATCACCAGCTACCCATATGAATGGTTCTGCGTGTTCTACCATGCCAGCCTTAACGCCGCGTACAGAGTGCAGTTCTCCGGAGATCGACCTCGGGAGGCATTCTTTGCCTTTGTACAGTGGGTGCTGGCGAGTTGCAACTCATCTGTCATCTGCCTCGAAGAGGATCTCGTCACCCCCATTCCAGTCCCAGAGCCCAGCCCAGCCCACCGCTGACAGAGAGCCAAAACCCGCCGCGACCAATGAGCCATCGTCAGAGAGAGCGACAGGGATCACCCTGGAGCTTTTTCTGTCTGTCCAGGTGGGAGAGCCGGCAACTGAGCTCGTGCTGAAGCTAGGGAGTGCGAGGGCTTGGAGGAAAACCCCGCCCACGGGATCACTGCTGAAGGTGAGCTTCCACGGGCCCCTGAGGACCTAATAAACTTTGATTTGGATTTATATGCTGACATGCCCATTCTTGTATCACCATCTTCAGAACTGCCTGTCTGCCCTGAATTCTCTGGGTGCTTCTCTTTTCTTATTTGTGCATCCTCCTTTTCCTTTCCTTGCATCTTAGCTCCACCCCAATTAGGATATGAGGGAAGGATGCAAGAACATGTAAAATTTAAAATATAAATGTAAAGTATTACGACAGATGTGAAGGGGGAGGTGAATTTAGATGTGCGTTAGGTTTTTCAAGACTTCCACATAGGATACATCCAACTCAAGACTCCTCAGGAAGCTTTCTCACTCCTCGATCCTCACCTCCTCGTGGAGCAATTGGAGAATTGAGAGGTCCTACAAGAAGGCTGAGCTCGATCGGTTTCCGGTTCATAGGATGGGGGATGGAGGAGTGAGAAAACGAGGAGGTAAATTGAGAAGCACCTTTTGTCTGTCCTGTTTCAGCCAAGGAGGTTGTTTGTGAACTGCCAATCTGCTCCGTAATGTCTGCTTGTACTACAGCGACCATGGAGGTCATTCCCCTGTCACTGGTGATCCTGGTGCAGGGAGTGGCTTTATGCTTTACCCTCCTGATCATCCTAAACTCCCACTCAACCTCCCTCTCCCACCACCTCTGCACCAGTTCTCACCATTGCCTCCGCTATTTTTTCTGGCAGCCCCTCTGCTCACCCTCAGCCCACCATCTGTGCGGTGGGATCGCCACACGTCTGCCAGTCTCCATCGGCGTTGTGGCTGGAGGATCCTTTGTGTATGCCTTCGGCCTCTGAGTCCCGGACTCCGACTCTGCCCATCAACCCAGCGGCTCCACCATAGCTCCTAGCTCCCTCATCTCCACCGTGGCACATCAGTCCACCAGCTCTGCTGGGCTTCCTCATCCCTCCGGCACCTTGGTCAGTCATCGAACATCTGCCGCCTCAGGACTCCACTCCTCCAGCTACACCTCATCCCCCTGGCTCTGTCAGGCTCCTCCTTCCCTCCGGCTCCACCTTGGTCCTCTGTTGCTCCGGCTCCACTGCGGCCTTCCAGATCCCCACTTCCGTTTCAGTCCCAAGAGACATCTGCTCCGCATTGGCCCTCCGGATCCTCTGTGTCATCCTGGCTCATCGGCTCTCCGTCTCAGTCTCCAACACCACCTGCTCCGCCACTGTCGGCCAGCTCTCTTAAGTTGTCAGCCATTCCTCCACCATTCCTCCCTCCGTCAGCTGCATCCTGGCTGCATCCTGGGTCCTGCCTGGCTCCTCCTGCTCCGAGTCCCTCCTGTCTTCTCCCTGGCTCCCCCCTCTGTCTGGTCCACCTTGGCTCTTTCTGATTCCTCAATGGCTCCTCCCTACATCGTCTCCGGACTCGGTCCGTCTTCCTCCTCCCGGGTGTCTGTCCTCTGCCTAAACCTCCACCAGTATTGTCAGCCTGCCTTCCTGCCAGCCCTTTGCCATCCCCTGTCATCATCCCACATCCACTCCTTTGTCCTCCTCCCAAGTCCCCCTCCGTCCCTCCCTTTGTCTCTGTGGCGTGAAGTCACGGCTTCCAGGAGGGTGGCAAACTGTCACACTTATGGACTCACGTTTGATTCACCTGTGTTATATTAAATTATCTTAATTTGCCTGTGCATTTAAGTTCCTGTCTATTCAGTCTTAGTTTGTTGGTTATTATTGATCTTTACCCTGTGTGTTATTTGTTTATATAATCTTTGTTGTGCCTGCATCTTCCTAGCAGCAGTGGTGTTACAGCAATTAGAGTGTTTTGGATTACTTGTGGGTTACTGCAATGGTTGTTATCAGCTGTTTAGACTCTCATTCTGACAGCACCCATTCACTGCAGAGGATCCATTGGCGAGTAGATGATGCAATACTAAGTTTCTTCAAATCTGTGAACAGAAAACTCATCTACATTTTGGATGGCCGAGGGTGAATACATTTTCAGTTTTTTGTAAACTAAAACACCTACCTCTGCGTTTTTTGTACATTTTATAGATAAACCAGCAGGGGCAGAAGCAGCAGATGATGTGCATAATAATGCTGAATATAACCCCCAGTATTATTAAGACAATGGAAAGTGCTTCACTGTTTCTTCTGTTAGACAAAAAAAAACATGAAGCAAAAAGCATTAGAAACACCAGCATCTTATAAGTATATATAACATCTTATATTAAAATGTCATTAATTACCACTTTATTTATTATTAATGTAATGAAACCACACTGGTTACTACACTGGTTAGTTTGCTTTGTGCTTTGTGCTTGTGCTATTTTTATAACATAAGCCACTTAAAATGAATAAAGTTTTCAAAGTAACTGATATTCAAAATGGTAAGCACTGCTTTGTTTACATTTCGTAATGAAACGTAATGAAATGAGTGTGCAGGAAGAAAGACAGAAAAGACAGAACCTCAACAAACACAACACGGAAACGCTAGAAAAGATGGGGTTTCACGTTTAAGATTTAAATCAACAATTAGATTAAGATCAAAAAACATTTACACTGTAAAAAATGGCAGTGATTTTAACGGTAAAAGACTGTAAAAAGGCTACAGTCAACAGCTATTAATTGGTTAACAACATTACATGTAATTTTACGGCAGTATACCATTTTTGGAATTCCAGAATTCCGCCAGTTTCCACAGCAGTACTGCAAATAGCATTTAAACCCAGGCTTGTACTTGTTATTGATGGTATAGTAGCCCTCACAGTCCTCAACTAAACCTAAAAGAACAGTAGAAATGCGACGCATTTCATAAAAGACCATCCGATGATTCAAGATAACAAACTTTACAACATGAACATCGTGATTTTTTTTTAACATGCTCTCAAGTGCTATATAAATTATTTTTAGCCATTGGTAAACTGCCCAAAAACAAGTTTAAAGTGTTTCTTTAGATTTTTGTAATGGGTTGCCCAACTTACCAGCTTTTACCGTCAATAAACCTGCAGAAAGGAGCAGAAGAACCTCTAAGCTAGATGCCATCGTGCAGCTCTTCCTCTTTGTGTTTCAGTACCTCTTCTTGATGGCTACACTATAACCAAATCGGCACGTGTGCGTCTAACCAAAGACATCTTTTTCCTGTCATCAACTGCACGCACAGAAACAAAAAGAAAAAAACAATTGTTGAAGTCAAACTTGTTAAATATGTAGGCTAAATCTAAACATTAACCAATACAATCAGAGTTTGTTCTTGATTTGTTCCTAAAATATATCCTAAAAAAAAAACAAAAGTTTTATATAAAATATGTATAATTAATATACAGTCAGGTTGATTATATATTTGGACACGGGCACAATTTTCATAAATTTTGGCTCTGTATGCCACCAGAATGGAATTACAATAAAACAATCAAGAAGAAATTGACGTGCAGATTTTAAAGGAGAAATGCAGTTTCAGAACAACAGTTTACAAAAAATGTACTCACCCCCTTATCATCCAAGATGTTTGTGTATTTCTGTCTGCAGTTGTGAAGAAATTGTGTTTTTTGAGAAAAGCATTTCAGGATTTTTCTCAATATAATGGACTTCATTGGTGCCCCGATTTTGAACTTCCAAAATGTAGTTTAAATGCAGCTTCAAAGGGCTCTAAATGATCCCAGCCGAGGAAGAAGGGTCTTATGTAGCGAAACAATCTGTCATTTTTTTTTTATTTTTTTTTTTTCAGAAAATAAAAATTTGTTTACTTTTTAAGCACAACAGCTGGTTTAGCACAGGCTCTGGGTGTCACGAATCTGGCCGGTGACCTTCGGCCCGCTCACCACGAGATGTCGCCCTCCCATTACATTCACATTACTCACCTGCCTTACAGACTACTCTTTTGTCTTGGTCTTACATACCTGTTTTACTGATGTCTGATTATTTATATATATATATATATATATATATACATATATATATATATATATACATATGTACATCGAAATATGTATATCGAAAAGTGTTGGTAGGCTAATAGCTAATGGTAGCCATTTGACTTCCATAGTATGGAACAAAAAATAGGCTATACTATGGAAGTCAGAGGTTATTGTCTGGTTATCATCATTCTTCAAAATGTCATCTTTTGTGCTTGTGGGTGAGTAAATGATGACAGAATTTTCATTTTTGGGTGAACTATTATTTTAAGTATATTAAATTTGTTGCGATTTGAACTTTTTGAACTTTTAATAAAATGACCGAAAATGAAGGGTTGTGAGAAGTTTTTTTGATAGACCTGGTATTGCACGACTCGTCCTATAGTTGACGGTTCGAAGTTGTCTTTTATTTCCTGACGTAAATTAAAAAATAACATGACTTGACAAACGATATGTTCGGAAAATGTCTTCTTTTGGCTTTCCAAATAAATTAATGTGTGTTGGAAAAAAAAAATCCTCTCCCCTACCACTCTGTTCTCTGGTGCCTCCTCAGCAGAAAAAAAAATTGCAGCCATTTCAAGCGCAAAATATGGTAATCAATCAGGTATATCAAATT
This sequence comes from Labeo rohita, assembly GCF_022985175.1. NCBI lineage: Eukaryota > Metazoa > Chordata > Actinopteri > Cypriniformes > Cyprinidae > Labeo > Labeo rohita. The sequence goes on from NC_066890.1 coordinate 42,512,311, forward strand.
ACTATAATACAGTAAAGCATGACTTCTGAGATCATATTTAAAACAATAAAAATAATCTATCTCTACTAATCTATAAAAGTAAGAGTAAAAAGCCTGCACACAGAATTGTAAAATATTTACTGGCTGTTATTGAAAATAAGAACTTGTTCGTAATTGACTTGCCTGTTTAAATGAAGGTTAAATAAAAAGTAACCATACAAAACAATACAAACACCATTGTTTCTTTTATTTATTTATTTATTTTACCAGTAGGGGGCCCCATATACATTCAAGTGCTGCAAGTTCACCAAACATTGCATGAAAGACCGTCCAAACTCTTTGGTGTTTTCATGTAAGCCCTTTTTAGCTCCCCTTTTTTTTTTTTTTTTTTTAATAAAGACATTAAAAAAAGACATCTTACAGACACACACAAAATAAAAAATAAATAAATAAATAAATAAATAAATAAATCAATAAAACACCAGTTAAACATTTACAAAATATACAAAATTTAGCCATTAAACAAACAGGCTGCATCAAAAAATAATGTCACCTGAAACAATATGAAAAGGAACTGAGAAGACAGTGGTTTCCTAATGCTTAACCCATTTGTGCCCAATTTTTCTGAATGGTTTTATGCATTTAGTTGTGTTAATGGTGTCCTATGTGAACATGTTCTGCATTTGTTTTCCCCAAGTTTTTCTTTGTTTTTTTTTTTTTTGTTTGTTTTTTTGAAAATCATATTTAAATGTGCGGTAACTATAGTTGCTGGTGGGCAAATATGTTGTATGCAACCCTTCAATGTCAAACTTGAATAGGAGGGGAACATTTGGCATCTAACTGAAAATAACTGCTTTCGACAGATCAATCTTTATTCAGAAGCAAGATTATTATGTATAAAAGTTGAAGAATATTCCGTTGGGAACCCCAAAAAAACTAAATCTAGCTTATAATTTTGTGAATATGAAAACACAACAAACAACATATCCATTTGTTTTAAAGTGGTGGAACATATGCAGAACAAAGTGCAGCCATTAAGCTGCCCCAACAGGGCAATGTGTATCAAAAAGGTAAATGAAAATAAATAAATAAAAATAAATAGAATAAAGAAAATATTATATCAATATGACAAAAAATAAATATAATAATAATAATAAAATGCATACAGACAATTTCTTTCAAAAGACATTTGGAATGGGAAGTTATCTCATACATGTCCTCCCCACTCCCCTTTTCTGTCTCTCTTCTCCCAAAAAGTACTAAACAAGAGCAATAACCTTGATGCAATAACCTATTAGCACAGTATATGCCATTTGTGCCCATGATGTATGTACTAACAAGACATTTTCATATATATATTTCAACAAAAATACTTACTAGTAACAATTAAAATTATTTTTCTTTGGAAGGGTTTGCCTTCGCCATCCATCCTGGAAGTACGGGTAGGAAGTTGACAGCCTCAGTGACAAAAAGGAAAAAAACACCTTTTTTTTTTCTTGAAATCTTTTATTTGGTTCTTTGCTTGCATGCCATTAAGAAACAAAACATGGAAAATATCTAGAAAAATAATTAGAAAAGGAAAATGACAACTATAAAATATGGCAACTATAGTTTCCAGTGGGCTTAAATGGGTTAACAAAGGTTGCTTTATCAAAAATGTAGCCATTTTATTACTTTGACAGCCATTCTGTGCTTTAAAGTTGGTACAAAGTCATAACATAATTGTGTCAATTTTGTGACACTCATTGTTATTCAAAAACTCAAAACTCATTCTATAAATAGAATCACTGTTCCTGCTATATGAAATGTAAAAACCAAATACATTTATATTTCTGTGAGTATTCCGCTGTTGTATGAAATATCAAAAACTCTGTAACAAATATACATAAACCAAAACTAAAGAACATTAACATTAGTACAGTTCAGTACTAAAATAACAATACTAGAGTGATACTGAAGGTAAAAAAGAAAAAAAAAACACTACAACTAAAAATGCATTTAAAAATAATATATAGAAACAATTTTCACTCACTACTTGTAGAAAGCAGAAAGACTGAAATGGTATTTTCTTCTAAAACATGCTGCAGCAATCTTTCTTTTATTTATAATTTCCAAAAGTATTTTTCCAGTGTGTCATAGAGCAAAAACTAAGCTGAAAGAAAGTGAAAGTAATAAGAACTCGAAAAACCCTGACTATAGCACATCCAATTGTGTTTGGATAACTGAATAATTGTAATTAAATTTGGCACATTGTTACTGCCTCGCAAAAGTGCGTCAACTTCCACAATTTTTTATATTTGATAGACGGTTGCCGTTTAGTAATCTGTGTTTGGTGGCTGCATGTAGGCGGGGTTGTAGGGCAGCTGACTTGATGTCTCTGAATGCATATAAGCTACACCTGGCTGGGCAGGTGGTTGCATGGGGTACATGGCCTGGCCTCCATCATATGCACTCTGTTGAGTGGGATATACAGGATTGGCTGGAAGCTGGGGGAAAAAAAAAGTTACTTTCACAGAAAAAAATTACTACTACATGGTTGTTGTACTAGGTGTTCTTATGGGCCGTTTGATATGTGGGTGGGGGTCCTGGTGCAAATTGCTGTCCCTGATATGGTCCCATCTGCATTGGAGTCGGCACTGGTTGGTATTGTGGGTACTGGACCGCCTGCATTGCAGGCTGCTGCTGAATCTTTTGCATATTCGTGACTGTGGTTACTTGCATTGTTACCGCAGCTGTGAGATAAACAAGACAGAAATCAATTTATAATTCAATTTTATTACCCCCTAAATAACACATAATGTCCAATAATGGAACTGTATATATAAAAAAAAAATTAATTTACCATTTACTTGTAGATGGGTTTGTTTTTTCATCAGAGCAGATTTGGAGAAATTTTACATTACATGACTTGCTCACCTCTGCAGTGAATGGGTGCCGTCAGAATGAGTGTTCAAACAGTTGATAAAAACATCACAATAATCCACAAGTAATCCACACCACTCCAGTCAATCAATTAACGTCTAGCGAAGTGAAAAGCTGTGTGTTTGTAAGAAACAAATCCATCATTGAGATGTTTTTAACTTTAAACTGTCGCTTCTGGATAAAATAATCCCTAATAACGATGGATTTGATTCTTACAAACACAGCTTTTTGCATCACAAGATGTTAACTGATGAATTGGAGTGTTTTTATGACTCTCATTCTGACCGCACTCATTTACTGCAGGGGATCTGACTGTTGGTGAGCAATCTGAGTAAAGTTAAATTTCACCAAATCTGTTCTCATGAAGAAACAAACTCATCTACATCTTGAATGGCTGGGGTGAGTACATTTTCAGTTTTTGGTAAACTTTTACTTTAACACTAAAACACTTACATCTGCATTGTCTAAACTTTTTATAGAAATAGCAGCGGGGCCAGAAGCAGCAGACAATGATGACAATGATCACAATGACGAAGATCACAAAACCCACTACTCCCATGCCAATGGCAGCACCCTTGTGGCTGTTGGACAAATAAAAACATGAAGCAACAAGCATTAGAAACACTCTTTAGTATGTTCTAGTGTATTCAATCTATACAGGTGCATCTCAAATAATTAGAATATCATGAAAAAGTTCATTTTTTATTTGTAACTTATTTCAAAAACTGAAACATTCATATATTCTAGATTCATTACATGTAAAGTAAAACATTTCTAAAGTTTTCTTGTTTTAATGTTGATGATTAGAGCTTACAGCTCATGAAAGTCAAAAATCCAGTATCTCAAAATATTAGAATAATATCAATCAAAGATCAATCAAAAACAGATTTGCAAAACAGAAAAGTTCAAGTTTTTTAAAGTATGTTCATTTATGTACTCAATACTTGGTCGGCAGCACATATTACAGCAAATTCCTTGCTCCTAGAACAAATTACAGCATCAGTGAAGTGTGACATGTAAGTGATCAGCCTGTGGCACTGAGGCACTGTTGAGCCTTCAGCTCATCTGTATGTTGTTGGATCGACTGTTTCTCATCTTTCTCTTGAAAATATCCCAATGGGAATCTCAATGGGGTTCAGGTCAGGCATGTTGGCTGACCAATCAAGCACAGTAAGATCATGGTCAGCAAACCACTTGGAAATAGTTTTTGCACTGTGGGCAGGTGCTAAAGTCCTGCTGGAAAAAGGAAATCAGCTTGTCAGCAGATGGAAGCATAAAGTGCTCCAAAATCTCCTGGTAGATGGCTTCATTGACTTTGCTCTTGATAAAACACAATGGACCAACACCAGCAGATGTCATGGCACCCCAAATCATCACTGACTTTGGAAACTTCACACTGGACTTCAAGCAGCCTGGATTCTGTGCCTCTCCAGTCTTCCACCATGGTTTCAACATGAAATGCAAAATTTACTTTTATCTGAACAGAGGACTTTGGACCACTGAGCAACACTCCAGTGTGGTGACTCTTAATGCGCTAACTCCGGCTTCATTCTGCTCCTCGTGTAGCTCTCCCAAGTGTTTGAATCGGCTTTGCTTGACAGTTTTCTCAAGCTTGCGGTCATCCCTGTTGCTTGTGCACCTTTTCCTATCCAATTTCTTCCTTCCAGTCAACTTTGCATTTAATATGCTTTGATACAGCACTCTGTAAACAGCCACCCCTTTCAGTAATGACGTTCTGTCTTTGTGGAGGGTGTCAGTGATTGTCTTCTGGTCCATTGTCATGTCAGTAGTCTTCCCTATTATCGTGGTTTCAAAGAGCAAGAGATACCTGGAATTTATACTGTAGGGATGGACATTTAATGAAACTCAAATGTAAATATTCTAATATTTTGTGATACTGGATTTTTGACTTTCATGAGGTGAAAGCTCTAATCGTCAAAATTAAAACAAAAAAACTTTAGAAATGTTTTACTTTACATGTAATAAATCTAGAATATATGAAAGTTTCAGTTTTTTAAATAAGTTACAAACAAAAAATGAACTTTTTCATGATATTCTAATTTTTTTAGATGCACCTGTATATGGTGTGTTGACTTTTTGAATTAAAAATGTACATATTCATATAAGAAGTTATGCATTATGAACTGATTATGAAATGTTTCAAGAATTATTCTTTACATCATTATTAGTACTCAGTCTTTCTATGATTTTAACACATACATTTTATGCAGTGCTGGCCTGTAGGTTTGTGAGTCCATAGGCAAGATAATGAAAATGGGTCATAGAAATTTGACGAGTGAAGAGAAAGCACATAGCATGACTATTTCAATATTTAAGTATGATTGTGCATTAACTGTAACACATTCAACAAACATATGTAAAATATTTAAACAAATAAAAAAAATAGCAGTGCAAGTGAGCTTAAGTAAACAGATACACATGCATCAGGGAAGGAAGTATACACAAAGACTAAATAAAATAAACAGAGCATAAACAAAATAAACCTAGACCTACTAATATTCATAAATGATACGAAATGCAGGCTATTTTGCTTGTTTTGTATTGTTTTGATTGATGAAAAAGCGTTTTTGCGTTAGACATTGGGTCTGATTCTGATCATGGGCATCATTGCATGTATAAAACAAGTACTACAGCAATAAATATTATGTATATAGCAGTCAAAAAATCTTTGCATCGCACAGAAGAGCACAAATGTGGCATTTTTGACAAGATTCAGAGGTGGCATTAATGCATTTCATAATAACAGTGTTATAAGATTAATGTTTTACATATAAAGTTTATTTAAACAAATTAAATAACTCAATTTATATTTTTAAAAAAGTAACTAAAACCACAAGTAGGTGGCATCAAGTCGAAGTCTTTGTGACAATCGCTCATTCAGTCGATTACAAAACGTAGATTCATTCATAAGCGAAACAGCTGTGACTGTGTTTGGAACTATTTTTGTTGACGAAATAGAGCACAATCAGACAACAGTGTTCCTAAAATGTAAATCGCATATTAATTTTTGTATAAGATCAAATATGTATAAAACTGTTGTATAAATTCAATTTCACTTTTGTAAACTCCCTTAGGCTATAATCATTAAAAACTGTCACTTGTCTTAGTTCATCGCGATCTCACAATCTTGGATTTTAATTAATGAAGCTCTCTACACTGCATACTGAATTTATTATTTACATCGTCTCTACAATTTGTTTGTTATAATGAATTACAAAAACTGCAGTCTGCTTTCACGATCTGTGCTGTCGCAGCGAAACAGACAAATATTCTGCTACGTTTTTAGTCTACATTGCGCTAAACCTTTACGTGCAGAACTGGGAACAACTTCGTAGTCTTTTGAATGGCTAAAATTAGAGTTGGGGTACGCGGACTCGTACTCGCACTCGAGTCCGGTCTCCAGTACAATTTTTTGGCGACTCGGACTTGTCACGGACTCTGATGCATTTTGACTTGGACTCGAGCATTTCGGACTCGGAAAATATGCCGAGTCCATCCGAGTCCAGAGACAGTTGACGGAAATGTCACTGACTCTATGTATTATCACGAAAGTGATATTCAGTATTTGCATGTGTTTTAAGTCTTGTCCAGTAGCTACTTGAAAGCCTTTGGGTTTATGTGCGCACACACTCAAAGCGCGCTCACAGAACGCGCCTCTCAGTCAGTGCGCGAATGCCGAGTTCTCTTTCGGTTCTAATAGGGTCTGTTACTGCTACACATTTGCTCGTCTTAGAGACTATTCATGTAAATGAAGTCGGTTTTGTCTTAAGTAAACCTGAACAGTTGGGAGAAATACTGATGTGTCAAAATATTTGATCTGTGCGTCAGATCTTAAGGCGACAGCAGCGTAAACCTGCAGCCGCAGACCGCGTCATAAATATTAATCAAACAACAAAAGAAAAAGAGAAAATAACTCACTTTTTTCTTGACTGAATCACTTAATAACTTTAATAAGAATCACATTTAATGTATACAGTGAAGATTTTGCAGTGTTTTATTCTAACATTTATTACTTCAAGAAATGTCTGTGGTAGTCTATTTCTGTAACTGCATTTAGATAGACCTACCTAAAAAAAAAAATCTGTTTTTAAAATTATTGCATTTTTAAAAAATATGATTTCATATTTATATTTTTGATTAATATATTTATTCATCATTTTGGTTGTAAGTAATAGGCCTACTTGTTTGGACTCAAGTGTTTACTTGCCTTCAGTAAGCTTGAGAATGTTTTACTTACATTAGTTGATTCGTTTTTGCTGTATTAAAATTATTATTATTATCTTTAAACATGATGGCAGTTTCTAGCTTTAAAGAAAAATAATTTTTCTAACATCTTTGCAGCAATAGTTTTAATGGGTCCAAAACCACCATGGGTGTGCATGAATTTCTAATAATTTAATGGCACATTATAATTTTTTCTTTATATATTTATTACAATTTATTGTAATGAATGTAACTAAATGCATTCAAAAGTAAAACAGGTGTGAGTTTGCTGTGATTATGGAAAGTATATGTAGGGCTTTATACACAGTGTGTATGATTGTAAAGACTAGGTTTATCCCTCACAACTTCATTTTCATCCAAGAAAAAAAATCATATATACTCTAAAAAGTGCTGGGTTAAAAAATAACCCAACCTTAACCCAGCTGCTGGGTAACTATGGGACAGAACACGCGTTGGGTTGTTTTGACCCAAGTGCTGGGTTTAACCATTTCACCCAGAATGCTGGGTTGTTTATTTGACCCAACCAGTGGGTCAGGTTAACTATGTTGCTGGGTTAAACATAACCTAATCATTGGGTTATTTGTTGTCTTATTGCCTTGCTACCTTTATATTTACCAATAATAATAAATAATCACAGAAGAATGTAAAATTATTATTGCTTTTCTGTAATACAGTTAGAAAAACAAAAAAATGCAAATGTAAACATCAATTTAATGAGTTTTATTTCTTTTTAAAACAATTTTCAAATGGGTGCAGCTGTCAAACATTTTATCCAACCATTACAGACACATAAAACAATAATTTTAGTAGATCAGTTACTTTAAAACACAAAACTGTGTAAACTAGGCACTGTAGATTCCGATTCTTTGTCAACATTGCAGCAGCAGAACACTCAAAAATGAATGATTACCACATGAGAATCGTTCCAAACATTGTGCTATTAAAACTAAGCCAAATCAAGTGTCCACCAGACAATACATATGACAATTTAAAACATGTTACAGGTGGCCAGAAAAAACTGTTGGCCTTAAAAAAAAAAAAAAAAATCACACATGAAGACTTATGTCCATCAATATAATATACTGCAAGCTGGAGAAATTCCCAGGCAACAAGTCAGTGGCTTCAGTGGCACAGTCCGTAACAAAGGGCGAAGGTCTGGGATGTCGTTGTCTCATCCCCAAGACACAAATCCACCATGCTGGTCTGCACCTGTTAATTATACGACACTTAGTCTTGAAGACACTTAGGCCTTTAAAATATACTCATTTTAGAAGAAAATTTCAAACTGCACATTTTTAGTCTTTTACATCTGAACACCTCATACAGTGGTGGCCAAAATGATTGGAACACTAGTATTTTCACCAGCTAAACAATTGTTTTAAGTCAGTGATTTCTATTTTTTGCTGTAGTGTGTCAGTAGAAAGTATCAGTTTGCATTTCCAAAAATTCATTATATATATAGAAAAAGTAAAACATAACTTACAGGTTTGTATGTCAATGAATGGCTTCCAGAATTCTGTGGTTGTGGTTCTGTGGACCCTTCCTCCAGAATGGGCAGGACTTTGAAAGCACTCACCCCTTTAACATCTAGACCACAAGAATAATACAGTGCAAACTGTGAAACTTATCTCATAATCAAAACAACACAACACAGTGAAACACTTTCATATGAAAATTTTCTATAGATTGACATATTATAGGAAATACTTTACCTGAAGTCATGTCACCCAACTCTTAATGCACCTTTCCATCTTGCAAATGTAGCCCAGTCTACAAAAAGTCTGCCTCTGAATGTAGCTTCCTGAAGTCTTGTGAAATCTGATCAAGTTTGAAAAAAACAAAACAAAACAAAAAAAAAAAAAAAAACACACAAATGTGGTTAAATAAGTAACTATGTATAATACCAGTAACTATGGTTATTTTAATGAAAAAATCAAATTCTAAAACAAATCATGGTTATTGAATGTTACTGAATGATAACTTAACTTCAAAGGTTTTAACCAGGGTATCAAGCTGCCTTTCCGTCAACTTCTCTATTACAAAGCTGTCCATCTGCACCAGCAAGAATCGAATGCATCCCAGCATCAAAACATACCCACCAGCATATGGTGTTTTTTCACCAGGGATGCACTCACACACATGCAACCACGTTAAATTTTAGCTAAATAAAACATATTTTGCATAAGGCATGAACCTTTGGTGGGTGATTGGCATACTAGACAATTAACAGTTTAATCATGCATTGCTAGTGTTGATCAGGCAGGCCTTTGTTTACCTTTGTTATCTGTTGTTTATCCATGATTTCAAATAAGAATCCCCCAATAACTTTTTAGTGCAAACCATTAGCCCATGTTATGTAATGTAACTACTTGAGCATTAGTTAAAGCCCAAATTATGCAAAATTGTGTTGAAAATTGAGTTGAATTGAGTTGAAATCATTTGCTGACAGCTTGTTTCCCCCAGTTTAAAAATCCCATCTGCGCCCCTGGTTCGGAGTCATCTTTTATTTCCTGAGGCAAGTCAAAAATTACATGGCTTGAAAAACTATATGTTCGGGAAATGTGTTCTTTTGGCATTCCAAATAAATTTATATGTGTAAAAAAATCCTCTCCCTTCTACCACTCTGCTCTCTGCAGTGCATCCTCTGCAACAACAATTTCAGCAACAATTGATTTAATCATGCGATTTCTGGGATCATATTTAAAACAATAAAAATAATCTATCTTTACTAATCTATAAAAGTAAGAGTAAAAAGCCTGTACACAGAATTGTAAAATATGTATTGGCTGTTTAAATGAATGTTAAATAAAAAAGTAACAATATTTTAAATAAAGACAAAAAAAAAAAAAACAACAACATCATACAAACATAAAAACTAAAACACCAGTTAAACATTTACAGAATGTATAGTGTTGTGGCAAAATAAAAACAACTCTCACCAGAGTAAGAGACAAACTTAGTCAAATGTCTTTTATAAGTTTATTCTTTGAAAAGAAGGTCAGACATTCATACAGAAACACAGGTTGCTGCAG